>NC_068363.1:21169145-21301645 GCF_020536995.1 Dreissena polymorpha
AGACAATAGAGGTCATAGTTTTCATCTGATCTTAATGAGTCAGGTGAGCGATTCAGGGCCATCATGGCCCTCTTGTTTAAACCTTTACATAGATTAACATCTCGCCTAGCATAAACATCTTACATCAACGATATGGGATGAGAAATAGAAAAGTTTTTCAAAAAGAAACAAACCATGTTGGCGACAGGTGTGAAAAATGATTGAATGAAATAACAGTATAAAATTGTACAAATTGTACAACGGCAAAATCCTTTAAAATTCCTTATTTTCGTCTACTTTTTATCAATCATACCTAGATTAACATCTCACCTAACTTAATAGTCTTACTTTATCAATCTTTTGATGAGAAATGAAGAAGTTTTATTTTTTTTAAATCTTTGGGCCATTCAATTTTTCAGAAATTATCGAAAAAGAACGAATCCGGTGTTCTCTTTCAAATTCTGATAAATTAATAATAAATTAAAATTATAACTACCAAAACCTGAAGCATTATAAACAAAGAAAATAAAAACTCACTTTTATTTACCGGTACACAAAAAATATTCAATATGTCAAATTTTAAGGTTAATTACGAAGAATAATTGATTGCTTTATAACAAAATGGCCGACAGTAGCTGGAGCATGGAAGAATTTACAGGCACACTGGCATCTCCAAAATCAATGTTATGTGACTCGCGTCCGCCGCTAGATTTTATCGCATATCGCTATCGCGAAGACGAGAGTTTCCAATCTGTGTAATCTATAGGTCTTTAGATAAGATGGAAACATGGATTATAAGATGCCCATATCTGTTCGATCTATTTAGGATTTTCAACAGATAATTCATTTACGAACGTCATGCGTAAAATGTACATACAATATAACATAAAGAAAACAATTAATAACAAAAAAAATGAATATAATTTATAACTGGCAATGTAACTTGGCCATTGTAAACAGCACAGTTCATGTTTCAACAGTTCAAAATAGCGTGTTAGATGCCCTACTGAATGGTTTCGATCACATGATCCATTATGGCTACAACTGATCCGTTAATGCCGAAACAGTAAGCAAAGGTAATATTTAATCAAACCAGTGTAAAACAAGTCTCAAAATATGTATTGCTTTTCACCAGAACAACTTTATTAAGCTACTGATCCAGTAATGGTAACTTGACTGTATCATCATTGATTATTTATTTTGTTTGCATTTATAAATTAACAAATAATAATAATTCTAGATTAAACACACCATGTACTATGTCAGTTTTCAATGGAAATAGAAAATACACCTCACAATTCTGAAATACCCTTTATGGCTGAAACAAAGGAGTAAAATACCCTTTAACAATAATTTCAAGGGGTAAAATACCCTTTAGACTAAATCCTTATCTGGAGCGATTCGTGCACTTCTCACGGGCAATACATACTAGCTGGTCAAGCCAAAAATAAGACACCAACACCAACAACATCATTATTTCAAACAAATACTTGGTCTTGCACTTCTCATGGGCCATACCTATCAGCTGGTCAAGCCAAATATAAGAAACAACCACAACTAATTTCATGATTTTAGACAATTACCTGGTCTTGCGCTTCTCATGGGCAATACGTATCAGCTGGTCAAGCCTCACATAAGACAAAACCTCAATCAACATCATGATTTTATTAATTACTTGGTCTTGCACTTCTCATGGGTAATACATATCTGCTGTTCAATATAAAGAAGTGAAACTACAGCTGCTGGAGCAGTATTGAATTCTCATAAAAAAACAATTAGTTGGTCCTTTATTTAAGGCAAGTGACTGATTGCCCAAACTATAAGACACGGCTACCACCAACATCATTATCAGACAATTACTTGGTCTGGCACATTT
Source organism: Dreissena polymorpha (assembly GCF_020536995.1). Lineage (NCBI taxonomy): Eukaryota > Metazoa > Mollusca > Bivalvia > Myida > Dreissenidae > Dreissena > Dreissena polymorpha. The sequence continues at coordinate 21,171,001 of NC_068363.1, forward strand.
CTTATGATAGTAAGTATCAGTTGGTCAAGCACAATTTAATACAAAACCACCATCATCCTTAATTTAGGCAATAACTTGGTCTTGCACTTCTGATCCGCAATAAGTATCAGCAGGTCAAGCCAAATATAAGTCACAACCACAACCAACATAACTTTATTTCAGACAATTACTTGGTCTTGAACTTCTTGGGGGGGGGGCAATTTGTATCAGCTAGTCAAGCCAAATATAAGAAAGAACCACCAACATCAATATGTCAGACACATAATTGGTCTTGCATTTCTCACTGGCAATTCCTATCACCTGGTCAAGCCAAAGATAAGACACATTAGGCCACAATTAAAATATTGTTTGTTTGCCCTTTACCGACCCTAAATTTTACAGGTGGGTAGGTAGGTAGGAAAATTATTTTATTTTATTTGAGAAATTATATTTTTAATACACTAATAGTCTATGAATATTTAAAACACTTTTATTAAAGCACTGTTGCAGTGTACGAAGCCCTATGTAGCTTAACATTATCTTGTTTGCTGTTTCTTGCATATATTAATATCAAATGCATGCTTGTGTGTTATTACATCAAATATTTGTTCATTATAATATGATGTTAATTGCTCAAATGCATTTGTAATTATTTAACAGCCAGACAGCTTTTATTTTTAACTTAAACCTTTCCCTTAAATTGGGCTTAATTAGCATGCAACAAGCATTGAAGAAGTGTAGAAAGACAGCCCAAAGCCTTTAATGGAAAAATTCAGACATGGCGAAAGACCGTCACATTTTACAGGCCAGACTTGCCTACCAGGAGAAACAATTCACAGGCCAGTTGAAATTTTTACAGGCCTCAATTTTAAGTGTTTGACCGGTTAGTGCATAGTCTCAGCATGGAAAAGTAAATTCATAAAAGGGCAAACTGAACATTATTATAAAGCATTATTTCTTCTTGAATGCTCTGAGCTTTTATGAGTACATACGTACAGCTCAGAGGGTCAATAGCTGGGAGTTGTATTATTGCAACTAACATAAGCATGAAAACTTGATTTGAGGAAATAAATTAAGGGTGTTAGTTTCAGTTTGTGGATATACTAACGCTTTAAACATATATACTTGAGTGTTGTCGATGTATTTAGCCAAGAGACATAAATAAATTAAATAAGTTTACCTTTACATATCCATTTCACTAACATGCCATTACAGTAAACTGTTTAGTGTGGCAAACATAATAAAGCAGAATATGCACATGAATCTGATTAAACACAGATCCACTTGCATATAAATCAAATCATGTTTGTCTTTTAATTTGCATTTTCGAAAGATAATCCTGTAACTGTTAGATGTATTTTTCTTTGCGAGTAGACTGCATTCCAATTTTCAAACACTTAATCACTTGTTCTGTGACATTCAGTTCATACATTTCCAAAAAAAGAGAGTTTTATTTGTATCTAAAACCTATGCTCCATCGTAGAATGACACGCTCTTTTCATTAATCGATACTAATTATTTGATGTCCGTCGTAAATTCGATAGTCATTTGTCCTCGCTGAGCATCGTTATTTCTTTTAATTGTCTGCCATCTTGGATCACGTTAACAACACGTGTACAACGAACGTAAACTCGTATATGTCCGACTACTTTCGCGAACCAATACTTAAGTATGATGTCGTTCGGCCATTTTCACGGAACACCGCCGATCGCGATGCTGGTTATAGACGCTTGTATTACTGTCTATTCTGGGGCGTATGAAATTCCAACCATCGGAGCGACCTAGATCGGTCAGGGGCGATAATAATAGACAGGGATAGAAATACGCGCATGAATAAATATTGCTTTCGGCTCTTTTATTATCGTCGAAAAAAACGAAAATAAAAAAAATACGTTTTCAGAAATCGCAATAAAAATTTTTGGGTCGGGGGGTAAAAAGTGGGTCGGTCGGTAAAGGGCAAACAAACTCAATTTTAATTTAGGCCTTACCAATGCCAACATCATTTGTTCAGCCAATTACTTGGTATTGCACTTCTCACTGACAATAAGTATAAGATGGTTATGGCAAATTAAGACACAACCACCACCATTTTTATTTTTTTAGACAAATGATTGTTCTTGCACTTCTCACGTGCAATAAGTATTAGCTTTTTAAGCCAAATATAAGACACAACCACCACCAATATTATTATTTCAGACAATTACTTGGTTTTGCACTTCTCGAGGGCAATTATTATCAGCTGGTAATGCCTGTCTGTAAGTTGGTTTTTGCAAATCTAAAAGGCAAATATTTTTGCAAGCCATGAAAAATATAATACACTGCTACCAAGTTACCAACATCATTATTTCAGTCAATATTAAAGTGAGTCTTACATGAATCAAATGTAATTATATATTATAATAAATGTATTACTAGCTATAGACAATACGTACAGGACATCACCACAATTATAATTTGAAACAATATTTTGGGAATATAAAAAATGGGAAAAAGCTAGACATAGCCATTAGAAATATAAAATATTTCCAACACCAGCACACTTATTTTCGTTAATAACTTGACTACACAAAAAACAACATTAACGTTTTGGTTCCCATATTTTTAGTAATTTTGGCAGGATTTAAAAAAAAATAATTTACCAAGATAACAAATCATTACAATTCAATCTAAACACTTACAGATACTTAATACCTTAAGAATTAACCATATTTCCACATATAAGCGTTCACAGAATGTGTAATATCAAAACGTTTTAAGTATACTTGTGGTAACACTTAAGTATAAACATATTCATAAAAATTTGGGTCCGATTGTAAGCTCATTGATTTTAAACAGTGACCGTTTTAACCTGTGAGGCCGTTTTACCTCGGGACCGTTTTCATTTTTAGCAGTAATAATTTTCACCATTAATGTCCGGAAATAACAACAATCCGAACAGTAGTTTTTTGAATTCTTGAAGTCAAGTCATTTTGTACTTTTAATATAAACAAAACTACTAAAAATTCAAATTAAATAAGTGTCTTAATGTTTTCACGGTCAGCGGGTTTGTAATTCTCACAGGGGTAACGTGAGAAATGCAAGACTTCCGGTTTATCTTAAGAAATTCACGGTCTTGCAATTCTCACGCTACAGGTTACAGTACACTAAATAACTGTTTTATGAAGGGCTGTACTCTCTTAAAAAATACCATAGTTTACAGGAAGGCATGTTTTACACTTTTATCGAGTATTTGGGTGTTATCTTTCGGAGATAATGGTAGGGCATGAATAGGTGTTCACTACTGAATCTCTGAAATAGGATAAACGTGAAGACTATAGTAAACCATTGCACTGAAAAAAGGGTACACTCCACTAAGAAACGGCCGGCAAAAAAAAGTTGCAAAAACAGTCAATTTTGAGTTGTGTCAAGTTCTTTCTTGCATTGAACATGCCACTTCTTTATCATTGCATAAATCGGTTCCGCTTAGAATGGCCTTTAAGAAAAGGTATGGTTATCGGGGTCTCTATGTGCAAAATGTTGCATTTATTTTGGCCTAAAGTTGTCGCTTTCACATTGAATTATATAGGGAAACTATTTAGTGTATTCTGACCTAAAGGCAAACCAGGCCCAGTCACAAAAAAGCTGTATTTATAGAAATTTTACCATTTTTGGGGCGGGATTGTACACGTTTGGGCAAGTTTCACGGAATAACTGTGTTTGTTTCATGAATTTAAGGAGCCTAGCGAGTTTTTAAGAAAAAAATGCGTTTTTAGAGGAAAATAAGAAAAAAATGTGCACAATCTCGTCTTGAGCATCTCAGATCGCAACAATTTGTGCTGAAATAACTCATAAACATGTTTTGATAGTTGTTTACTTCTTTTTCTACATAGCTTGTAACAATATTCCAGTATTATGACCAATTTTTATTGTAAGGGTTATTTGTTTTTACTCCTAAATGCCCTTCATTAATCAAAGCTCCTACCGCGAAAGCCAGATGGCTTACCAGGCGTTATAATAAAATGCCTTTTAAAGCTTTTCTACGTGAAAGATCGGTCGGAAGTTTGGCATGCACATAGAAAATAGGTTCATAAGTATCGAGAAATACTTATTTTTTGCGATGTTAACAGTTGTCTCATAGGTTACAGTACACTAAATAACTGTTTTATGAAGGGCTGTACTCTCTAAAAAAAATACCATAGTTGACAGGAAGGCATGTTTTTCACTTTTATCGAGTATTCGGGTGTTATCTTTCGGAGATAATGGTAGGGCATGAATAGGTGTTCACTACTGAATCCCTGAAATAGGATAAACTTGAAGACTATAGTAAACCATCGCACTGAAAAAGGTTACACTCCACTAAGAAACGGCCGAAAAAAAAGTTGCAAAAACAGTCAATTTTGAGTTGTGTCAAGTTCTTTCTTGCATTGAACATGACATATCTTTTTTATTGCATAAATCAGTTCCGCTTAGAATGGGCTGGAAGAAAAAGTAAGGTTATCGGGGTCTCTATGTGCAAAATGTTGCATTTATTTTGGCCTAAAGTTGTCGCTTTCACAATGAATTATATAGGGAAACTATTTAGTGTATTCTGACCTACACCGGTAACGCATTGTAAATAAACCTAAAGAAAGTACTTTTTGAATCCGCGATTGCTATTATTGTGGGTATTAATTGTAAGTTTTCTTTTCAAATTTATGTTTAAAACTGTTTTTTTTATAGTTTTTTGATTGCTATATCTATTACGTAATGGTATTGATGTTTTAACTCGTTGACTGTTGTGTAGTCATACAGCGTTTTTTTTCACCTGTTTGGGAACAGGTCCTGTCCCCTAGAAATTGGGAATTTTTGAGTCGCAAAATCCTTCAAATTGGGAATTTTCGCGTCATGAAATCCATCAAATTGGGAAATATCAAAAATCATACAAATACATCAACTGAAATCTATTTCATGTAGTAAACAATGCTTTTATACACTATCAATGGCATTCTGGGATAGGGTAGATCATAAGTCTGTATAACAAATACCAATTTATAAAAAAAAAAAAAATAAGAACTGGTTCCAGATAGAATTAATGGGTATTGCCGCAATATAACTGAAAATTGTTTAAAATGGCATAAAGCCCAATTAAACAATTACTTTGTGTGGCAATTTGAGATAACTTGTCTAAATTAAAAGAACCAGCAGATGACCATTGTTATAATGGAAAACAGAAATTTAGGTTGACTGTTCACTTGATGTGCAAGGCGAGTTAATGTGATAACTAGCCGAGGGCAGTACCGCCTTACCAACTGGCTCGGCTGAAAATTCTTGAAGGGTACCATCATCGGACCTCACGGAGAATTTAATTTTCTTTGGTTGAGGACGAAACCCAAAGTCTTCAGACTTTTATGCTTGGCTGATTTCGTTTTGTTCACTTTCTTCAAGTAGTATTTTGAATTGTGACTCATTTTCTGGCTATTTATATAAAAACCACGATGCGAGTGTGCAAAATCGTCGGAAGTAGTTGACTATTTAACTTCGCCGCGAGTATTTGAAGAGTAAAATGAGATTTCGGATTTCCATATTTGGGTTTGTTTACTACGTAAAGACGTCGCTACGAATAAAACCAAAACCCGGGAAAATATTTTGTCGAAGTCGGCATTTCGAAATATCTATCATTCTTTTCGGATAAGGGTTTAATTTTGTATATTGAATCTGTATTTAACGAGAACGTTCAATAAACAACTGTCTCGAACATGTGAAACATTGTTATCGAAGCGTACAAAACAAGGTCAATTTTACTTCTATTGCCTTATTTGGTTGACTGTTTCCCCGCCAGCATTCAATAATGCCGCATTATGTATGCCGGCCGGGGAACAGTCAACTTGGTAACTAGGTGGCTCCACCTCTCGGAAGTTGCGTCAGCATCATTCTAAAAGAACAACAACAACTACAACAACAACCGTTTCCTTTTCATACTTGTTTGCTAACTTCTGAAGTCGTTTTGATACAAAAAAGATTGTCTATTTGGGATTTTCGAATCGATACGAGGCCGTTTTTATATAAACTATTTGGGATATTTGGGATTTTTTCTAAATTGGGAAGGGTCCGTCGGCGATTTTGGGACCAGGTCCGGTCCCGATTGGGAACAGGGCCGTTTACCGGACCCGTTCAAAGAAGGAAAAAAAACGCTGTCATATAATTCCGCGACCCGTTAGTATTTACAGTACACTCCACGCGTTTTCCCCAAAAAACGCGCTCCCTCCGCGGGGTTTTTACTGCTAGCGAGTGTTCACGCGGCGTGGAGAGAGCGAGGCAAACTCGATAAAACGCTCGGCGTTACGCCGTGTTTGCTTATTCCCGTGGCGTGTATTAGTTTAGCCTAGTCGGTAAATGCAGACAATTTCCGTTCTTATCTGTGACCGCCGCGCAACGCCGCGTTAGCAGTGTGCTACTGGGCATGCCAAAAAATAAAAACATTGTTATAATAAATTGTTTAAATACTGTAGTACAAAAATTATGTTTTTTAATTCACCGGTACGTCTACAATATGAATGAATATAAGACATTTGACAAATTAATATTTAAATCATAACACATATAGGACAAGAATAAAAGTTCCGTCAAATTTCCAAATGAGAATAATAATTAGTAATCCGAAACACACTACGATTTTAATGTTAACACGACGTTTACAAATGCTTCCAATATACAGTCATCATGTATATTTCCCGACAAATACGCGCGAAAATTATGCTGCAATGTACAAGGTATACTCCTGCAAAGCGTGCGTGTATTGATTTTTTTTTATACAAACTTTATAGCGCAGAAAACATTGAATTTTGTTGATTTTGGTTAAAAGTTTCTTTGGTATTTTTTAACAAAATTATATCGCGAATAACTTGATATTTCCTCCAAAATAATTTCAAATCATACACGCCAAATCTTAATCGTTACGGTATTTTAGTTGAGTAATTATTTTAACAGTAATTGTACTGTAACTGATTAAAGAAGACATCTGGGCTGAACTGGATTTTAAGTGTTTGACGTTATGAAAACACGCAAAGCTTGTCTACTGACCTATTGTGTAGACTGCTGTCTGCGGTGTTTTGACAAAAGGGATTAACATGTGTGAATGTCACTCTGCCGATTTGGTCCATAATTACTGGTAAACATTGTTTTGAATGTCGACGCAACAAGAATACAACTGTGAATATTAAATGCAACTATCAACTCAATAGTTACCACCTTCTTTTAGCAATCAATGGAATAACCTAACTTCAAAGAGAAAATAAATGCATTAGCGAGCAGAGAATTGACTTTGTTCCTACAATTAAAACCATTCCTTATGCATTCGTTGAACGTGTTTACCTGAGTAAGTTATGCCTTTAGACAGGAAGCGGCTTTTCTTTGATTACGTCAAACTGTCAATTCACACAGATTTGCGAGATTTTTAGGGTCCTTGGTCATTTGTTTACATGTTCAGTATAGAAAATCACCTGCTAACATGAAAACTTTGGATTAAATTATCAAAATAAAAACAATGTTGCAAACTGTGTTTATATTAATTGGTAAGTATTAGTTAAAAGACGACGTTTTGTTTAAAGTAAATCAACGAGTTTTCTATACAATAACAACTACTTCTACAACCACGTCGGGATTGATCTATCTTGGTTGTTTTTTTTAATTGTAAATATTATACTACATGTACATGTATGTACTTGTAATAAATGTAATTTTATTTGAAAATCAGAAGGTCAAACAAAATTAAATTGATCGTTATCTCGTAAAACGCGGAGTTTCCCCCCGCGTTGCCAACGCCGAGGGCCGCCGTGTCGGCTTATCAGTTTTGCCCATCATTAACCGCCGTGTCCAAAATCATGCAAATGCCGCGTCTGGCGGGATTTTCTTAATCTCCCTCCAGGTCAATGACCGCGGAGTATGGAGGGACATTGGGGAAAACGCGTGGAGTGTACTGTATCATTGAAAGTTTGGCAATTTTTCCGAGTAATTTGTGATTTTAAAACTGTTTAATTTGCATTATTTTATAGGTATTTAACATTTATTGTGTTGTGGAAATAAATTTTAAAATTTCATTGCTTGTATAAATGTATGATTTTCATGTAAATATTGATTGACATTCTTCAGTTTATAATACCTTCAAATTAGAAAGATCAGCTTCTGAAAACTTTAGAACAGCAATTCCATCAGCGATTTTTCAGCCTATTTTAATATACAATTCTTAAATTTTCAAGTGAGAAACTGTATTGTTTTGAACTATTTATTGTGTTTAAAATATTTTCCTTTATAGCACCGTGTGAGAGCGTTGTTATTTGTCATTGTTCAGTGTTGTGTTGTCCATGTTCAGTGTTCAGTGATTAAGTTCAGTTGCTGTGTTGTTTTGTGAATTATTGTGTGATACATTCTGCAAGTCCTTTTTGTACTATAAACAGGGCCCTCAATCTGTCGAATTTGCCGCCGATCTGGGTAGTCCCCCACCTGAAAAGTAATTTTTTTTCCCAGAAAAAACTGATTTTTCCCCCTCAGAAAGATAAAATAAAATCGCTGATTTATAGTTGAAAATTGACTCCAATATATCAAACTAGTATTTTACCCTTTTTTTTCACCCACTTTAATTTTGTGTTTATTCCGACATTCATAATCCAGTTTTGACCAGATTGTCTGCTTTCATTGTACATCACTTTAACTCCTGTGAAATGTGAAAAACAATAACACCATTGGCCAAACATCACAGGTCATTTTGGGTGTTACCATTCTCTCTTGAATTTGCTTTGAACTGTCGAAACATACCAGTGCACACATGAATGTGTATACAATTATAACTGTAAATGTCACAAGTCAATACTGACCTATCTCAACAATCTTTGCGTGTTAGATACAATGTTAACTACTTGCTTTTAATTTAGAAGTACTATCAAAGCCAATGCTTTCCATGAGAATGAATGACGTCATTTTGTACATGGGTCTAATTTGTGCATGCTTTCTTTAAGAATAAAACTTGACAATTGTTTTCGGATTACAAATTAATTATACGCATTTGAAAATACTTACATGGAATAATGTTTTGTTTTAAACCAATGAATAACATATGGGTATAACACATACTTCAATAAGGTAGGTAAATAGCGTGTTTTGAGATTGCCAAACTAAGCTAATGCATACATAAACATGCACGAATAACCTGACAATTTATATCGCACGCCGGATATATCATTGTTGCGATCTTTGGTTTAAGACAGATTTTGCTTGCAACTGGACACAGCACCAGCTTGTTTTAGGAACAAAAAGGACATAATGGCGGACTTTTAGATAAGATTACTGCTATATAGATTGAGTAAAAGTCCACCTTTCTGTCCTATATAGACAGTTGCATATATAGAAATATATCGAGGGGTTAGAGCCAGAACGTAATAAGTCCATTTTTTAAATAGTGGAGAAAAACGCAAAAGAAGGTTTGACAAACTACATCTTTTATTTGAATATGAATATAAGCATAATATTATGTTACACTAGTAGGTAAAAGTATTGTTATGGCATTATAAACATATCATAGAATTGCATACAATATTTAATGCTTTTGTATTCAAAATAGCACTTACTTCATTATGGCATAAAGGTTAAACATATATATTTTCTGTGTGCCACTGTGTTAAGTGCACTTGGTTCTACTTAGCATAAGAATGTAGCAAAAAATTAACAAGACCAGAATCATATACATGTTGTGTTATGTGTATCCAATACTTTATTTTCTTTAATTATTGAGCAACAGTTTTGCCGACATGACAGACTTTTAATGCATCATGTCTTGTTGTGAGCCGTAATTGAATCATTTCCTAGGCCGGATTGATCCACAGTCGCCAATTTGTATTCTATGTTTAATTGGATTGAGTTGTTTCAAGCTTTAAAAAAGCTAGTTGCCCTGGTTTTTAGCCCAACTCGTGGCTCTTGACATTGCAGACGACAGCAATAATTTCGCGCTATTTCTTAAAACACGGCTTTTAATTTGCATACATGTATAGAGAATGGTTATTATCACGCGGCTGTAAAAAAGGGTGTAAATCAGTTCTATAAATATACACGATGAAATATACATGCACTGGAATTAAATTGGCACCACATCAAATTGTTAACGCGTATTGTTTTTCACAACTTATTCGCAATGTTTTCCACAGGATTTTTTTGGACGCCCCGTGGCTGTCATCAATGGAGGGCGGGGGGTAGGGAGATGAACCTCCTCTGTACGTTATTTATGTCGTTATTTTGGTCCGTTATGACTCTTTAAGAAAAAACCTATGAAGTCATGGTTAACAACATTTATTTCATTGCTGAACACTTTTTCTCACGCATAGATACGCATAACCTCAACTCGATTGATTCCCCAAAGCATACATATCTGCCCAACTCATATCAATAACTGCATACTTACTTCTTTTCCTGTTGCTTTTCATTGCCAGAATATCCCGTATATTCCATTTTTAATAGTTAACTCAAGAATTTCATAAACATAAACATTCGCCTTTTTTCTTAAGTAGCAGATGTATTTCGGCATAAGTGACTATTAAAAGATGTGATGAAATAATGTTGAATCGAGACAGGGTTTTCCAACTGAACACAATTATGTCGCTTGACTTGCTGTTCAATAAATACACCCACACATTTCACGTGACGTTGTACATGATGCATAGTTTTCGCGCGCTTTTTACTGAGACAAAGACACGGCAAAAATACACGAAGCACTGTTTATTTGAAGCTACACTTTGTTTATGTCTCGTTAACATTAAAATTCAGAAGCGTGTTTTGGATTACAAATTTATTTATGCCAATTTGAGAATGCGACAAAACATTTTAGTGATATGTAATGAATTCAACTCTAATTTGTTAAATTTCTTTACGAGTGGAATAAATGATTTAACTGTATTTTGCATGCAATCCACAATTTCCACGAGAGGAGCAAATGTGGGATAAATTTCTTGCTTAAAAAAATCCAGTAGTCATGGCGGGATTCGAACAAGGGACCCCTCCATCTCTAAGCTAGCGTTCTTCCATTCCCACTCATTTGTAGTCTGCATAATTTTACTACATGCAATGCAGGCCTACGAGTGCTGTCGCTCATGCAAAGCGTGCGCTCTCATTGGCCAATATTGATTGTATACAACGACGCTCCATCCTAGCGTAGTTAAGACAGACTGACTTGCAAAACTCGATACAATATTTGTACGCTATCGCGTCCAAATGAAAATCAGGTCAATGTGTTATCTGTAAAAAGCAACACTGAGGTAAATGTGCTCCCTGCTTTATACAACAATCAGGTCAGTGTGTTCTCTGCATAATAAAACTAAATCATGGCCATTCATACCTTGACAAAGAAATTATGCATTTGATTTTTCGTTCATTTGCTTTTCTTATTGATATCCGAGTTTTTCAAATTGCAGTGTTTTATCTTCCTCTGATATATTGTTTAAGTGCTAGAAGGTAACATTATTGCAGGGCATAGACCTAATTTATGTAAAATAATACATGTCATTTACCCACAATCTATTTCATTACATTTTTATATGATTTATTGTTTTTTAATAACAAAAAAAATTCATCTGGAGCAGAACGGCAAAACTTCCGTGTCATACAAATATAAACAATCAATAGGAAACATCCTTAAGGGTATGGCGATTTAAAAAAGTGCTATGTTGCAGATAATAATATAACATGTATATTGCCTTTCTAAGTTTTGCTTGTCAGCATTATCGTGGCAGTCCAACTAGTGTTTTCCGGTCAAAATTAGCAATGTTTGTATGAATCCAGAGCGAAATATACATAGGACAATTTGTTAGTGACTATCTGATATATCTGCTAAGTTGTTAACTCTTATCGTGTTTAATTTGGTTGTTATTGTATCTATGAACTATGATGTGAATAATAGCAATACTTAACTATCGGTCCTTCACAGTCAACATTTAAGTATGCCCTTTCGTTTACCAGATCTGCTTGCCGCTCCTCACAAGTTGTTATTTCCGTTGATCTTGATTGTGAAACCAAATTGTATGTGGTACTTAGGCCACAACAAATTGATTAAATGTTTGATGGATTCGCCGCACCTAAAAATCTTAAAACTTAATAAAAAATTTATTTTTTTTTATTTTGCGCCAGCAGCAAAAAATTTGCTGCGCACCTATTTATTAAATGATTTAGTTTAATTTAGCCTACGTATTTTACAACATAGAGTGTTATAACGCTTTGCGTTATTAAATTGTTTTATGGTAAAAACAAATGGCAGCGTTCGTCTGTCTTGTTATGTCGGCAAAAGACACAAATGGATATGTTAATTTTCCTCTGTGGCAATCAGTAATTGCTCACAGATGATTTGAGTTATTTTATCATTTCAACCGCATCTACATCAGTATGTGAAATGTATGCGTTCGATTGGTAAAAATCTGCAATAAACTCGTTGGTATTGATTAAGTTGAAATATTAAAAATTAACATGCAAAGGAGTGTCGCCGTTGAACTGGACAAAACATGTCGAGTATAATATAAATTGTACGAGCCACCTATCTACTAGTTCAAACTGTTGATGGCTAAGTGCAAGGTGTACATTATGCCCTTAAAACATGAATTTAATATAAGTAAGAAAGTGAAGAAACTTTCTGGACCTGAACAACTTTACTGGCATTTGATTAACTTTTTATATTAAAATACAAAACTTTTACTACCCATTTCTTTTTTTTTTTCATAAGGAAGTTTGTTTTTTTTACTTCACAAAACTTAAACTTCTCATTTCTCAGTAAACAGTGTTAAAATAACAAAAGTAATGCATCGAGTATCGTATAATACCATAACCTGTGATATTTAGAACTAATACAAATTTGAGATATTTCGTATCAGTGTTTTTGCCCCAAATTACAGACTGTTATAGGCTGTGTCCAAATTGAAAATTGTAAAAAAAGCTGTTCCCCAAAAAGTAACTTTTTTTCTTTTAAGTCTTGCCAAAATTTCCAAAACATAAATCACATTTTTAAATAAACTTAATGGGTTTATTGAGTTTATCATACAGCAGTTCAATGCCCTGGCAATTTATAATATACATTTTAGAAAGCAGTTAAACATGCACTTATTAACAATTGGAATACTGTTATCTATAATCATAATAATAATAATATATATTATTAAATATTCCCAATTCATGGTTTATCGCACGTTATCCCCAATCAAAAAGGCACAGGCTGTAAAACATGACGCGAAGAAAAATCATTGCTTATGCTTGATATTTATTTTGTTATTTATTGTGTCATGTTATTAAACCATCATTGACAGAGTACTGAGCTTCTTATATAACTTTGATAATGAAAACTACATGTACCATGTACACTTTAAGTAATCACTACATCGAGTGAGTAAGCAGAACAGCTATTAGAGACTTTTTTTATTTATTTTTACAAACATTTGATAAGGGCTTAAACTCAATTATTACTCTAAATGATCTTGTAATGGTATTTTGCAGATATTATGCAGTTATTTGGCAAAATATATCAATTTACATAGACAATATATCCATAGAATATCAATTATGTTTCCTACAAAGCTTTCATACTTGCATGGATGTTGTCCTTGAACACAATCAACACACCACTCTAACCTTACCTCATGTTGCTGTTGACGCTGACCTACATTCGGCTCAGACTAATGCAGAGTCCAATCTCTTGTTTAACCCTTTTCAACTTAGATACATATTTGTACACATTTGTAGTCTCTTACAAAATACTATAAAATTAAATTCCTATTTAACAAGATGCAAGTTGTAAAGGCCTCATTTTCAACCCTTAGATAATGATTAGCAGCAAACAGCATAAAGACCTGAACAGTCTGCGAGTTACTCGCAGGGTTAGAGTTAGAACGGTATTTTAGAACTTTTCTTTTTTTGTCAATCTGGTTGACTGCCCCTTTAAAGCTAATGACTAATTACTGACTTTACAATACTGATCTATACATCGTATCTTAAAATCTGTTTCTTGTGCTAAGTATGCTGTGTCATCATGTGTTTTTAAAAGTCCTTTTTTAGACAGAATTTCACTACCAACACCCTACCAGCTTGCATGGAAATATGTATAATAGGTGCCCAATATACATAATTATGTATCTTTATCAAGACATGGCAGTGGGGAAAGATTCGTGCTTAATATCATTCAACATGAATTTCTATGAAGTCAGTCAAGAGCCAGTAATTCAGAAAACGGATGCAATTTTTATTAATTGCTTTTTCCAGCCATCCACTATTTAAGTACTCACAGTCAACAAGGATGTGTGTTGACCTTCTTGTTTTAATGTAGCTGTCTTATCCAGAGGTTTTAATCTAGATTCCTTTCCATACTTGTATGCAGCGAGAAAATTGATGGCAGATAAAATTGCGCACATGTTCATGTTTTTGTATGTTCATGCTATTTGCATCTTCCTCCCATGTCGACATAATAGTAGATTTCACGCAAACAATCTGCCTTCCATGTAAACTTAAGTAGATTTTACGAAAATAATTGAAGGCCACAATTTACTGTACATGAAATATTAATGCTAGACATTGTTTAATCTATAAAAAAACATCTTAGTTGGCAATTTTGTTATGCTCTCTTCCAAAAACACTTTTAATAATTTAACATTCAGACTGGAGGAGGATCAATGGTAGATTGTTCTCAAAGAAGCGTTCTCCTCAACAAGGAAGATTTTATTCATAATGAGAAATGTTTCATTGAAACTTAAAGTAATTTTTTAAAGTCACACTCAACTTAACAATACCATCATTGTGATTATATACTTGGAAAAAGTATTTTGAGTATGAAAACCCACAAATGGTTAAAGAGGTTTGTTTTTAGAACATTCAGTTCGTACACTTATTATACAATTTTAAGCAAGCTCCACAAGATACTTTGCAAATTATTTGTAATTGACTGACATATATAGTTTAATCATATAGAATACATACATGTGCTATGTTATCTCCTAGATCATCTATGGCAGTATAGTACTTGCATATTTCTGCATATAAATTTTTTATCATTTGTTTTCAATGGTTTTTATACCTCAATATAAGCAATAATTTCCTTTTCAGTTTTGCCTTATTAAAATGGCATGAGCAAACATTTTGGTTCAAATTGCAGTATAAAGTGGATTTTAACAAGTTTACAATTCCACTGCAAGTTACAGAATCATTTTTATGTCCCCCACTATAGTAGTGGGGGACATATTGTTTTTGCCCTGTCTGTTGGTTTGTTGGTTGGTCTGTTGGTTGGTTGGTCTGTTGGTTGGTTGGTTGGTTGGTTTGCGCCAATTTTAATATTTGCAATAACTTTTGCAATATTGAAGATAGGAACTTGATATTTGGCATGCATATGTATCTCATGGAGCTGCACATTTTGAGTGGTGAAAGGTCAAGGTCATCCTTCAAGGTCAAAGGTCAAATATATGAGTCAAAATCGCTCATTTAATGTACACTTTTGCAGTATTTCAATATTAAAGATAGCAACTTGATATTTGGCATGCATGTGTATCTCATGGAGCTGCACAATTTGAGTGGTGAAAGGTCAAGGTCAAGGTCATCCTTCAAGGTCAGATGTCAAATATATGTGGCCAAAATTGCTCATTTTATGAGTACTTTTGCAATATTGAAGATAGCAACTTGATATTTGGCATGCATGTGTATCTCATGGAGCTGCACATTTTGAGTATTGAAAGGTCAAGGTCAAGGTCATCCTCCAAGGTCAGAGGTCAAATATATGTGGCCCAAAACGCTAACTTTATGAATACTTTTGCAATATTGAAGATAGCAACTTGATATTTGGCATGCATGTGTATCTCATGGAGCTGCACATTTTTAGTGGTGAAAGGTCAAGGTCATCCTTCAAGGTCAAATATATATGTCAAAATTGCTCATGTAATGTCACTTCTGCAATATTGAAGCTAGCAATTTTATATTTGAAATGCATGTGTATCTCATGGAGCTGCACATTTTGAGTGGTGAAGGGTCAAGGTCAAGGTCATCCTACAAGGTCAAACATCATATAGGGGTTAATTAACTTTGCTTTAATTAATTATCATTCTTCCACCACCCTTACCTATGTTATGTAGACAGATTTTGAAATTAAAGGTTATTTTGCGACAAATCATGGTTATACTGCAATACATTAAGGAGTTATTCTGCTATCAAAACCTGTAAATGTTGTAGGGCTTTTTTCCTTCTTTGCGTGTGGCCTGGGTCAGCCATCTCACAGTTTTGATGCAAGCATTTCACATGTCTAATTTATCCACACTAGTTTACAAAACCAGCCTTTGTAAGTTGTTTAACATTTAACAGACATTTTATATTCAAAAGTACAATTCATCCGTCTGTCTGTCACAAACTTTTTAGAGCTATATCTCAGAAACTATTCAAGTTTTTTAACATGAAACTTCATAGGTGTCTATATATAAATGAGGAGAAGGCGGATATCAAGTCAACGAATTTGCTTGTTGTTAAGGAATTACAAGTATGAAACTGGTGAAACCAGTGTTGTAACCTTAGTTTGGCTAAAAAACCACACCAGTGCATTGGACCGTCAGTAAATTGTATAGAAAAACTTGAGATCCTTTCTTTAAAAAGTCAGCATGGGGATCCAGATTTGTTTGAATTAGGAGTCACTTTAAAGATATCACAGTAAGATTTAAGCATGCACATTTACAACGGAAATACCTTGAATCAGAAAGATCATGTGACGAAAGTGAATACACTTGAGTTATGTAGTACTGGCAGAGAGCGAGGCAAGGGCAGCAATTTGGAGTAGATTTTCGTATTCTTATCTGTTTATATGTGTAAATTTTCTTTAAAGCTTGAATAATTTCTTTTCAAATAGATTTAATTGCATTTTCATGAAATGCATTTTAATGTCAAATATTGTTAATATGTATGATTTATAGGGAATCCTATGCGCATGTTACATGGCACAATAATTGTTAGTGACAAAGGTTTTAAACTTGGAAAAATTATCTTGCTTACATTTCTCACACGAGAACTAAAACACAATGTATAACTTATGTGTCTAGCCACACAACAGAAATCACATAGACAAACATTTTAATGTTTGTCAAAAGTATTGACTATGGATCATTGAAGATACAGTTAAACCTGTCAGAATTTAGTTGCTCATATGATGTATAATTTTATTTTTCGAAAGCAAAAGTGTCCAGCCAATGAAAATATTTTACTATACCTATGCATAAAAATCATCATTTTACAATTTCTACAAGTATGTGAATATTGTTTGTAAAAATTTGAGGAGTTTGTGACTAAATTTCTCACAATTTTGAAATTTGTGGGATTTTTTCCAAATAAATTGAGCATCTTACTTTTACTTCACAAAAAAGGAAAGAGAGCCTTCTGTTGGCATGGTAATTCAAGAATTCCCAGATGTTCAGTTCAGTAAAATGTGCCTCCTTAAATATGTGATATAGGAGACGTTTGACAAACATCATTTCTGCATTCGGCCCAGTGAAACCACATTTAAGTAGTAAAATGTTCATACATAAGTTACCTAACCTGTTTACTTGGTATACATTTTGCATGATTAGCTTAATATTTTTATTGAAAGTAATTTCTTCAAATAATCTTAATGAACCTGACAAAAGTTTTCATAATTTAAGTGTGTTGTCGTCATGAAAACAAATGTATGTATTTTTTGTGGAAAAAAGGCATATTATGTATAAACAATCATGTTAGATTTAAAATTATATACAGCTTACGTTGTTTGTTAAGGTAATAACCAACGGTTTGTTATTCTGATGCTTGTATTTAATTCCTATTCATCGGAACTCCAAACCGTTGGTGATTACCTCACGAAAACAATTATTAATTCGCTTCTAATTAACTCATGTCCATTTTGTCTGGGTAAATCAACAAAATATGCAAAGTTTAATACTTTCATGCCATCAAAGTCGGGACCTACAATGATTTCATTACAGTTCATGACACCGTCAGCAAAGTAGAGCAAAGTTACAGTACAGATCTAATAAAGCAAACTTTGATTTTCAGTTAAGGCCAAATAAAATGTGAAAGTAAAAATGTTTATCTAGACAATATTTAAATCAAAGTAAAATTTGGGCCAATTGATATCAAAAACCTGGTCAACGGGTTAAAGGTTACGCTAAAGTTGTAACAACTGTAGAAGCTACCCTTATGACTAAATGTTGATCACATTTGGTAAGAATTTGTATCATCACAAATCACAACAAAGATGAAATCTAAGTAAAGTGTATTCAAAACTTAGGTTACCATGTCAAATATAAGAAAAAGCTTATGAACACTATAAATGCTTTGATCGTTTTAACCTAGTCAAATGAAATATAGCCTGAATGGTTTAGGGTGGCATGGGTTATATAGATTTTATAAATATCAACATAATATTCAACATCAGCGCATTCAAAATGCAATGCCAATAGGTTTCATATTATATATATTGACTTACATCCTTGTTAATTATGATCCTGGAGTCTTTACATTCCGCACTCCAGGGACAACATCCTTTTAAACACATCGTTAGACCAAAAACTACTTATAACTTATCATATTCTGAACCCCCTTGTCACTTAGGTAATGTAAATTGATGCCTATGTTGTAAATGCATAGTGATTCTCTACAGCAGTTGTGTAAATGTGAATGCAGTGGTAAAAGCTGGTCACAAAACGAGGTTCACATAATTTGTATAACAAAATTAAGAGATTAACCAAGACTTACCTAAGTTGAAGGTTGATCACAATTTTATCGAATGCATACTGTTAAATCTTCTGTGCTTTAGTATTTACCTTGCATCTTGTATTTTGGTCCTCTACTGAGAGTTAGCTAACGTGGTTATTGGCTTCCCTTTGTGTTGTCTACAATCATCTTCAAATCTCCACTTCAACCACTGGGAAGATTAGAACAAACCTTCACATAAATGATCAATGGGTGATCCTCTATCAAAGTTGTTCAAAACGTTCCAGTAAGATGCATGTATTGATCATCAGTAGTACGTTGGCATATAGGTGACATTCACTCTTTTGTGTTAATCACTCCTCTTGTTTTACATTGCACTCCTCTTTTTTCTATCTCGTTCCAACGACATACTTACTTGAGAGAACGATCTACTAACTCGAACTCAAGGGAACAGTCAGCTTAGTTGAGTGAACGATATAGAAAAAAACAGGAGTGCACAACTAAATGAAAGAGGCGTGCAATCAAAAAAGAGCGGTGCAGTAAATATATGAGGGGTGCATTAAACAAAAGAAGAGAGCATTTTAACTATCTCAAGGGAACGACTTACTAACTCGTAGGAATGAGTAAGCTATGTTGTGGGACAACTTACTAAGTTAAGGGAACGATCGAGATAGGAAAAAAGAGTGCAAAACTAGATAAAAGAGGAGTGCAATGAAACAAAGAGCGGTGCAGTAAAGTGTTTAATGCACTTTCCTTTATTTAATGCACTGCTCTTTTTTTCATTGCACTCTTCATTTATTTAGTTTTGCACTACTCTTTTTTGTATCTCGTTATCTCGACTGAATAAATCATTCCCTTAACGGAATACTTAAAATTACTTACTTATCTGCCAGGAGAAAAAAGTCAGTACAGGAAGCCAAGAAATCATGCGAGAATTTCTAGCTGCTTACCTACTCTGGAATGTATGGGTTTAGTTTTAACCTACGCCTTATATATTTTAATTTGAGTAAAGATTTATGTTATTCAAATAAAAGTTGGTTTGCTATATTCTCAAATCTTTTTTCTAAAAATAAGGGATGTAGTTGACATTTGTTCGAAATTTCATTTCATCGTTTATATGTTTATGTTGTTTTGTATTGTGCTGTGTTGTACTATTTGACAATTGGTCACTTGCCTTAAATTAATAACCAACTAATTGCATGTCACTAACATGCAATACTGCTCCAGCACCTGGAGTTTCACTTTATTTTCAATGAAAAATTTAAAGATATTATGTTATTCACTACAGTAAACATATAAGAACAATGATTAAAATATTCTATGTCTTCAGAATATCCACAAAACATGTGTTTATCATAAATCATTAGAATTTTTTTTTATAACGATGCGCACACTATGACAAGTTTTGTCCTCTGTTTAAACTTTTAAACATAAAGATTGACGTTTTATTTTAAGGAGGTCTCATCTGCACACCTACCATTTCTCCTATTTATGATCACTGGAATATTTAACAATTAGGTTTTCCGCATTCTTCAAGTTAAAAGTGAAACGTGGAATCAGATCAGTCGTAACACCCTATGCCGTTATGTTTGAACATAAGACGTTCTTCTGACGTTGATATGAACTCTTTGTAAAAATATAAGCACAACTTTGGCATGTTAAACGTTTATTTGAAAATAAGTTAATAGATGCACAGCTTTTAACATGCTTTTTAACCAGGTTTTCCGAAGGAAAAAACTGGTTATTAGATTGGCGAATGCGGGCGGGCGGGCTGGCTGGCTGGCTGGCTGGCTGGCGGGCGGGCTGGCTGGCTGGCGGGCTGGCGGAACAAGCTTGTCCGGGCCATAACTATGTCGTTCATTGTCAGATTTTAAAATCATTTGGCACATTTGTTCACCATCATTGGACGATGTGTCGCGCGAAATAATTACATCGATATCTCCAAGGTCAAGGTCACACTTTGAGTTCAAAGGTCAAAAATGGCCATAAATGAGCTTGTCCAAGCCATAACTATGTCGTTCATTGTCAGATTTTAAAATCATTTGGCACATTTGTTCACCATCATTGGACGGTGTGTCGCGCGAAATAATTACGTCGATATCTCCAAGGTCAAGGTCACACTTTGAGTTCAAAGGTCAAAAATGGCCATAAATGTCCCTTGAGATATAACCTTCATATTTGGTATGCATGTGTATATGGACAACGCCTTTCCATACGCACACAAATTTTGACCGTCCGTCCGTGTGTCCGTCCGAAAACTTTAACGTTGCTCATAACTTTTGCAATATTGAAGATAGCAACTTGATATTTGCCATGCATGTGTATCTTATGAAGCTGCACATTTTTAGTGGTGAAAGGTCAAGGTCATCCTTCATGGTCAAAGGTCAAAAAAAAAAATTCATGTGCATATCTCCAATGTCAAGGTCGCCACGACTAAAAATAGATTTATTTTAAAACAAACTTACAAAGGGGGTTAATTTTCTTTGTTCATTTCAAAAGTTCAGTTTGAGTTGTCTCCCTTTTTCAGATTTTTTTTCACAATGAAAACCTGGTTTTGTTACAATTTTGTCCCTTGTTCAAACTTTCAATGTGTAATGAACTGCTTGAATGCTATAACCATAAAAGTATACATCTGCAATAATTAAAGCCTGTCTATAGTGAACATATCAAATGGCACTGAAGTCAGAGAGACATATACCTGTAATACAAGTATAAAATTAATCACTGCAAAATCTAAAAAGGATAAGCATTGATTTCTTCCTGCCTTTCAAGTCCAAATTTGAAACATTTTAGTATTTTAATTATAATAGACAGCTTTTTACACACAAATACATGTATAATATCTAAAAATCTTACCTTTTACTGTAAAAGTAGTTTTCTTTGAAAGCATCTTCTTTCTATAAGAAAGAACTTTCAATGAGAAAGGTGTTGAAACAGTTATATTATTTTACCATCTTAGTGGGAGAACAGTGTCTTTTATCAACATAAACACCGATAAAGTCATATTTCTCCCTATCTAATTACCCATTAGCACGATAGTTTGTGTTTCCTGTTGATATAAACCAGATACAGTAATTCCTTTACAAGGTAAGGGCTTCATATTTATGCCCCCCTTCGAAGAAGAGGGGGTATATTGCTTTGCTCCTGTCGGTCGGTCTGTCGGTCGGTCTGTCAGTCCGTCCACCAGGTGGTTGTCAGATGATAACTCAAGAACGCAGTGCCTTCCCCAGGATTTTTTTCAGGCGCCCCGGGGCCGATCAGGGTGGGATCGGGAGGGGTGTCCTCTCTCGGCGTTGATTTTTTTTTTAATTTATCGTGTCAATTCACGTTCTGTGGTGCATTATAACTTAAAGAAAAACAGCGTCAAAAGACGTCATTTGGTGCGCTATGACTCTTCAAAAAAATCCCCCAGTCATTTAAAAATATATTTTTTTATATTGTTTAATTGCTTTAAAACTTTTCCGCACAGATAGTAAAATCCCGACTCGAACGACTCCCAATACATCCGTTTCAACCCGACTCTATTACTGTATACTTACTATTTTTCAAGTTTCTATTTATTACCCGATAATCCCGTTTATTCCGTTTTTATCAATCTCTTTCTGGTAAATATTTACGATAAAAGCTTTAAGTAATTTCTTTAACACAAACCTTGCCATTTTTTAAGTGACTATTTATAGATTTGATGAAATATTGCCTCTGAATATGCGTCAATCCCCTGACCTGTTGTGTGCTTGTTAAAACGCTCAATACACGCCATTTGTATGCAATAGACGCGACGTTGTACATGCTGCATAATTTTCGCGCTCTTTTTAATTGAGAAAAAGATTCGACACAAAATAAATTTGCACTGCTAAATTGAAGCAAAAATATTTAACGTTGCGGTTACATTTACATTCGGAAGTGTGTTTCGGATTAAAAACGTGTTAACATCAACTTACGGGAATGGGTTTTGGATTACAAATTAAATTATTCCCATTTGAGATTTCAACAAATATTAACCGTTGCGTTACAAATTCAACGATAATTTGTTTAAACACTTTACGAGTCGAAAAAATGTTTTGACGGAATTATGCATGAAATTCACGTTGTCCACGAGGATCACGGCCGGTTGCCATCATCAGTCTTCTAACTATCGATTATCGGACGAAACATTTACAAGTGTGCGTAATTAATTCAACGAAAATTTGTTAAAGCGCATTACGTGTCGAATAAATGTCAGAAAAACGAGGTTAATCAGTTCTATAAATGGACATGTTGAAATATACATGTACTGGAATTAAATAAATTGTTATCACATAATTGTAACCGGGAGTCATTTGCACAACTTACTCGCTATAATAATTAATTGTTTACCACTTGCAATTAATTTCTCGCATTAATTATGAGTCATAGGTAACACTTGTTTACAGTAAAAAGGTGTGATGATGATGCCCTAAACCGTATTTAATGTTTTGTACTGTACTAATTACCGGTTTATATTACTCAAATGGTACAACTTCTTACTAATCAAGCTGCGATAAACTCTTACTGCATGCCCGACGTCAATCAAAAATAATGGTCGATAGTTAACCCCGCCCTCATAAGCATTCGCGTAACCGATTGGACAATGAACTTCACAGTTTGACGACTGGAAAGTTACCAGATACATTAATGACCGTGTAATGTGGCTAGAATAATCGATACGCGCGTCATGCTATTCTCTTATCAGTGGATTATCCATTACCCCATGTAGTGTTTATGGCGATTACTTGTGAAAGTAGGTACCGAGTGCTCTTTTAAAACAGGGAATATTGATACACTGATAGGGAAACCTTGATTTTTTTGGACAATCTCCACTTTCTTTTACTGAAGAATACACTGATCGGAAAATTTCAAGCGCCCCGGGGACTCTGATTTCGAAATTCAAGCGCCCCGGCAAGGGGCGCTTAAATGGCCTGGGGAAGACCCTGAAGAACGCTTGGGCCTAGGATCATGCAACTGCATAGGTACATTGATCATGACTCGCAGATGACCCCTATTGATTTTGAGGTCACTAGGTCAAACGTCACAGGTGAAGGTCACAGTTACTGGAAATAGGCATTTTAAGGATTTAGCATGGTTCAAACAAGGGAAACAACTACCGTTTATGCATGTTTTTTTTTGTTACAGCATTTGCCTCCCTTGTAATAGATTTAAATTTTACCAAATGTAAGGCTTGCATTTTTGTAATGCATTGTATCAATAACCACCACCACCGCCACCACCACCAGCACCACCACCACCACCACCACCACCACCACCACCACCACCATCACCACCTGCTACTACAACTTATAGCCCATAGGGGGGCATGCATGTTTTACAAACAGCCCTTGTATTATTTGTACTATGTCAAATATTGAAGTCGATTTATTAATTTCATTGAATTCTTAGAATTTTACATTATTAAAATCACTTATTTATTCATGGTAAGATGGGATAAGTTATTTAATAAAATACAATGGTTTACTTGAGAAGAAAACATTCATTAAAGAAAGGAAATGTAATCTGGTTGGGAGCGTGCCATTATAATGGGTATTACAATCAAGCATTCACTGGGCAATTCTAAAGGTCTAACATCTCAAAATATTAATATAAGATAAAACAAACAACTTCATAAACATTAATTATGACTTATTGCAAATGTCTATAATGTCTACGTAATGCTTTAACTAAATGCACATAATGATGTGTAATGAACGAAAACACACAGCACGTAATGTTTTTATAACAGCACGCTGTAACTATTGCGCATAATGACGAATGTACCGAACGGAAAGAAATTTGCACAGCACGTAATGTTGTTACTACTGCACATAATTATGTAACTGCTGCACGTTATGACGAATGTACCGAACGTAAGACGTTTGCACAGCGCATACTGGTAAAACTACTACACATAATGTTGAATAAACCGTACGTAAAGAAGTTCGCACGGTATGGAATTATGTTAGTACAGCGCATAATGATGAAACTATTGCACATAATGACCAATGTACCGAATGTAAATAAAGTTTGCGCAACACGAAATGATGTTATTACTGAACGTGATGCACATAATGACAAATGTACTGAACGTCTAGACGTTTGCACAGCAAGTAATGATGAAATTACTGCACATAATGTTGAATGTATGTAACATAAAGAGGTTTGCACAAAACAAAATGATGTGACTACTGCATGTGATGATGTAACTACAGCACATTATGACGAATGTACCGAACATAAAGAAGCTAGCACAGAACTGAATACTGTAACTACTGCCCGTAATGCTGTAACTACAGCCCATAATGACAAATGAACCGAACGTTAAGAAGATATCACAGCACGTAATGATATTGCTACAGTGCGTAATAATGTAACTACATCACAAAATGTCAAATATACAGAATGTCAAGAAGTTTTGACAGAACAAAATGTTGTTACTACTTCGCGTAATGCTTTAACTACTGCATATAATGACGAATGTACCGAATGTAAAGAAAATTGCACAAAGCATAATGTATATTCCACTGAAAATAATGATTAATGTGCTGCAAACAACGACAACAGTCATATGAAGTCAGTAATGGCGTTCCATAGAAAAGGGTATTGCTTTAATTCATTTACAGGGTTCGCACAGGGCTTGAAAAGTGCTTGAAAACAAGTCCTAGGCTTGAAAAGCCCTTGAACAAAGGTTGGCCTTGAAAAAGTGCTAGAAAAGTACTTATTTCATGTAAAAAAGCCTTGAAATTTTTTATTTTGTTCAAAATTACTTTTATCATCGCCATAAACTTAAATCGTTCTTAAGGAAAATATTACGAAAATTTATCATAAATTCCTTCGCGCAAAAAATGTGTACCAAAATATAAGTTTCGTACACTATTGGGTACGAAACATTAAGTGTTCACGTCACAGATTATGTGTACTACGTCAGAGGTTCGCCATTGTGATCAATTTTCGCGAGTATAAATTCAGCGATGGGGAAGTGTCGTTTCAAACCAGAGTGGTTAACTGAATATTCCTGGCGCTACTTTCTGGTCATAAACACCGATGAAATGCATAAAAATGCTTAAATAATTAAAACTTATACGATACGTCAACATTCTTTAAACATGAATATTCATGGCGCTATTTTCTGGTCATAAAGAAGTTGTCAAAATGACGTTTATCGTTATGTTTTGCGCCAAACTTATGAATGTTCCTCGGAACAGAAAACAAATGACATTTGAAAAGCACATTGTTGGGTCTATATGAAGACCATTGGTGTCGGGGGGAATGGGTAAAAGCGCTTTGAAAAGCCATGATAAAGGGGAAACCCACAAAGAAAACATGAAATTGAGAAGCAAACAGGGGTCCTGCATTGTGCTTTTTGGTGAAACAGGAAGGTGCTATTGTTAAAACTGTGCAATCTAAAACAGACATTAACAACAACAGCCCTGTGAAATACAAAATGTTATAGTAACTGACTTCTGTTTAAATGAAATGAACTAGTCTGTTTGATGTGAGCATATAAAGAGACAGTGTGTTTGTTTGTAATAACTTTAAAAAGTAAATACATATGTGAGACTCATTGAGTTAAGGATGGATAACATTTATGTGTATGTAATAATTAGAAATAACACAAATGATTTATTGTGAAATTAGTTTAATGTGTTTGAGCAAATAAATGATATATACTGTGTTAATCTGGCTTGAAAATGAAAATTTGGCCTTAAAAAGTCCTTGAAAAGTGCTTGAATTTAGGTTTGAGATTTTTGTTTGAACCATGATTTACCTTATTGAGACTTTTATTAATGATTATATTGATATACATAACCGTCTAACGATTTTATAATGTGCATTGTATAAAAAGACTAACTTTTGCCTGTAACTTTTAATATACAGGTAATATCTGTTACAAATTGTAACAGTATGCAAAAGTAACTATAATACCGTAGCTGCAACATTTTATAAATCTTCACACAACCTACAAACTTTGTATGAAAAATGTCTTTACATTATCCTTATAATCTAACAATAAATTGTGACAATCATGGCCTTTATTCTGAAATATCTCAACAAGTCTGGACACAACATAGTTAATTCCCAGCAGTTTACCCACAATTATGGACACAATTCTGAAATATCTCAACAAGTCTGGACACAACATAGTTAATTCCCAGCAGTTTTCCCACAATTATGGACACAATTCTGAAATATCTCACCAAGTCTGGACACAACATAGTTAATTCCCAGCAGTTTACCCACAATTATGGACAAAATTCTGAAATATCTCAACGAGTCTGGACACAACATAGTTAATTCCCAGCAGTTTACCCACACTTATGGACACAATTCTGAAATACATGTATCTCATTGAGTCTGGACACAACATAGTTAATTCACAGCAGTTTACCCACAATTATGGACACAATTCTGAAATATTTTAACAAGTCTGGACACAACATAGTTAATTCACAGCAGTTTACCCACAATTATTGACACAATTCTGAAATATTTCAACAAGTCTGGACACAACATAGTAAATTTCCAGCAGTTTACCCACAATGATGGACACAATTCTGAAATATCTCAACAAGTCTGGACACAACATAGTTAATTCCCAGCAGATTACCCACAATAACAAGACCAAACATTAGTATGTCATGACATCATACAATAATGACATCATACAATAATGACATTATAGCTTTACTATGATGTAATTCTTTATTCTAGTGAGGTTATAGATTTCAACAAATTTAGGACAGTGTTGCACTAAAAATAAAAGTGATCATGATCAATTTAATTTGCGCAACACTGCTCCAACTCAAGTTGGAACAGTTTTGCACTGAATTAAACATGTCAAGTAAGATAGAAGTAAATGCCATCTGGCCCTTTTTGACCCTTATTTTTAGAATATGTTGATTTAAAAAAAAAAAATATATGTATCTATTTAAACCAGTGACAAAAATGCAAAAATGTCATTTTTGTAAAAAAAAGTGAGTTAGAACAGTTTTGCGCTGAGCAGGCGATATACACTGGGATCGATATTCCCTGAAGTTTAAATAACTTAAACATAATCTTATGTAACCTAAGAGCAAATGTCTGAAAGAACTTGGCAGTAGGTAAATCTTATATGCGTTAAAACTAGAGCTGCAATGATTCGATCCGATGCATCGAAAATCTGTTTTAAATGCGTCGATTCGATTACGATACCAACCCTACCAAATTCGATTTGATTCTTTAACATAGAAACATAGATACGTAAAGCGCCCTGTACTCTGACTATTTGATACGGGAAGGTAAAGGTTTTATCTTAACCTGTAATTACGACGCACGCGATTGGTTACTTATTACTTTAGTCATCCAATCAAGTGCGTTATGGTCTACTTTTGGAAAAAGCGTCAAAATGGCTAAACAAGTTGCGGGCCACAAATAGAAATTATCAGATGCGCCTAAGAAGCTAAAATCAAGAGTATGGCAGTATTTTGGGTTTCGGGTTGGTAGCCCTCCCGATAAAGCTACGTATAAACTGTGCTTCATGGACGTGTCGTACCCTAAGTCCGGCTCAACCACTGATCTAATTCAACATGTCAAACGCAAACATAACGTTGATTAAGCAGAAGGTAGCACCAGTGCAACTACTCAAGTCGCCAGCCTTATTATTATGTATTTTAATTTTATTTATTATATTATTGTGTAGTCAACACAATCTTCTAGTCAGAAGTTTCAACAGTTTTTAAAACACTGTTGAACCAACCAAACTATGTCTAACAAACACACAAATGCCCAAGATATCTAGTTATGCAACACATTTAAACAGAAATGCTTATTTTGAAGCAGAAGAGTGAATAAATGATAAAGCTAGGTTGAAATATGAATCAAATCGAAACAATCGGTATCGGACTGTCTGAAATCGAAATCGAATTGAATGGGGCCGTTGGTGAATCGTTGCAGCTCTAGTTAAAACAGGAATACAAAGCCTATGACGATCCAGGCTCAGCCGCGCATTCATAAGCAATTCAATCGCTTTTATTGATTAATGATAGTTTTGGGTGAATTGAAAAATCAAATTTCTTCCTATTGAACAAAGGACTGTCAGACCGAGGAAAATAGTATACCCTTAAGAAAGGATCAATTATCGTCTTGCCTTTAAATTTGACTTTAACAAAAGTTAACCTTTGTTTTTTTAAAGAATATTTGTGAATACAATTAAACCGCCCTTTAAACGCAACACAATAGAGGAGAAAGACCTGTCGTATGTGTTTTTTTAAACTATTAGTCCAGGCCACTTAAAGAAATCACCTAAAACAAATTGCAAAAGAAATGAAACAACGTTCATCGCATAGATATATGCAATATGTACCTTGTATTAAAATTCGCCATCATGCCTCCGTGCGGTTTTTCAGATATCCGCAATACACCGTCCGGTTTTAACTATAATTTTGTTTGGCATGTTTTGGCTTCCATAGCCTATTATTTCTTGACAATGTTTATACCGGAAGTTGCAACTATTCTAGAACAAAATGCCGAGACTCGTAACTTTCGACGCTGTTTGGTCTTAAAAGGTGAGTTATATTTTATTACAACCTTAAATGATACAATGGCATATTCATTAATACAGGACAAATGCATTCCTCTATATAAAAACCCGATTTATCTGTGTCTGTGCTTTAAATAGATTGAAATTGACCGCTGGAAAACATGTCATGACTTCATAGTCTTTGTAAAATTTGTTTACCAATTTTTGTTATTTCTGTGCTCTTAATAGTGATAATCATGTATAAAAGATATTTAAAATCATGTATAACAAATATTAAGAATCACGTTTGATAAAAAAATATAAAAAATAACTCATTTTCTAAGGGAGACTTACGCTCGATAAAAAAACTACGGAAGACCATTCGGTTCAAAATTCAATTTACGAATTTTTCATTTTAAAGTTCGTTTTAGCCAATGTTTAATGTATTGGTGTGCACTTTTGTTTGGTTTTTCATAAATTATTCAGATAGATCTATAATCTATATAATGAATCTGATGCAAATCATGAATAAAGTCATAACATGGATCTAGTTCTACATGTGCTTTATTAATTAGATGTTTTGAAAGCAGCACGCACCAAGTGCTTATAAAAAAACACAGCTAGTAATTGTATCTATTAGTTTACTATTCTATTAGTTTACTATATGTCTAGTTAGTAAAAGAAAGATGTCAAGTTAAAATTGTGTAATATCCCAAATAGTTTATCTTACAGAGTAATTTATCCTTATTAATCTATGAAAACAGGAACTTCGTATCAGTGTTTTAATTACTTTCATTTAATTTCCAGGGTCATACCATGAGCTGCTGTATATTCTGCACAAAGGAGCTGGGCGATGGCCAACCCACGACACAGCTCAGAGAAAAGGGGTGCGTAACGATTAACACACTCGCCAGTTCCCTGGGTTTGAGCGTCATTGTAACAACTGGACAACGTGTTCACAAAGACTTCCGTTGTGATTTCTGTCGACCGAGGGAAGCAAGGCAATTAGGAAACCGTGGTGCAGGCTTTTCAGAAGAATACAGACGTCTTCGGTCAAATGGAGGTTTCGACTTTGGTCAGTATTGCTTATTTTTGTGGCAAAGCTGCCAAACTTAAGGGCTGCAAAAGAGGACATGATGTGTATCCTGTGCGAACTTTTGATTTTCAACCAACAATCAGGGAAGTGTGTGAAGGTAGAAAGGATGAGTGGGGTTATCAGGTGTTGGTTATCAGGGTTATCAGGTGTTGGCAAGACTGGAATTTGCACAAGATTTGCATGCAGCAGATGCAATTTATCATCAGACATGCAATGTCAATTTTAGAACTGCACGACAATTACCTTCTAGTAAACAGACTGTCCCAGAAGCTACAGTAAAATCCCCAAGAGGCAGACCAGAAAATCTAGAGCAAAATGCTGCATTTTTATCTGTTATGCAGTTCTTTGAAGAAAATGACAATGAACAGACCAGTGTACATGACTTAGTTTTAAAAATGGAAGAATTGATTCCAGGATGTGCGTACAGCGCCATTTACATGAAGAAAAGGTTGAAGGAACATTATAAAGATCGAGTGGTAATTACTGAACTAATAGGACAAGCTATAATACAAACTGCCAGGCCGCGTATGTTGCTTTCGCCTCTGCAACTAGGACTTGCTGTGCAACTCCACAATCAATTTTCTTCACGATTTCTGATGGATGTACTAAATAAAATGGGATTTTGTTCAAGTTACAAAGAAGTGATGAGATTTGAAACCAGCGCTTCTGCTACAAATGGAGTGCACATTCCAGGAGTGACGTAGTCATCTTCCTTGCAGTTCGTGGCCGATAATGTAGACCAC
This sequence comes from Dreissena polymorpha, assembly GCF_020536995.1. Taxonomy (NCBI): domain Eukaryota; kingdom Metazoa; phylum Mollusca; class Bivalvia; order Myida; family Dreissenidae; genus Dreissena; species Dreissena polymorpha. The sequence continues at coordinate 21,202,010 of NC_068363.1, forward strand.
AATATATGTACTTTGGACGGGTATGGCACTTTCCATGGCATGGGTATTATTGCAGCCGTTACCCCAGGTGTAACAGAAGACATCAGCATACCTCGAATAAAGGTTTCCAATGCCGATATAGTCTCAGCATGACGGATCAATGTACACTTCTACCGGCCTAAACAAGAGCGCTCAAGTGTTATACTCAAAGATTTGAAATCCAGGAATGTCCAAGACCCAACAGCGTATCTAGATGTCTTAGTAAAAGTCGCCAGGCCACTGAAGTTGTCAAACCCTGGTTGGTCGGGATTTATGCAATCTGTTGACATTGGACAGTTTCCAGGAAATTCAGCTGTGACATTTCTTCCAATGATTGATCTTAATCCAAGTGACATGTCATGTGTTTACTCTACACTGAAATTTGTGTGTGAACAAGCGGTAATTTGTAATAGCACACCGATCGTGACATTTGACAAGCCACTGTACTGGAAAGCTGCAACAATTGTACAAAATGAAAACGCTGACAGCCCACTGAGGAGGATCGTTCTCAGATTAGGTGGATTTCATATGCAAATGAGCTTTCTTGGAACCATAGGAAGTCTCATGCATGCGACTGGGCTTCAGGACGTCTTAGAAACCATCTACGCACCGAATGCGGTAGACCACATGATGAGTGGAAAAGCAGTGTCAAGAGCAGTACGTGGGCATCTCCTTGTCGATGCAGCACTGTGTGCGATGGTTACCGCTGAAATTTACGGAACTACACCGCAACAAATGGCTACATGTGAACGCACTGACACTGACCAGGCTGATTTGATACAAACTGCTAATCCACAAAACGAACCGCCGCCAGACGTTCCGTTTGAAACAGACGAGCATCGTGTTCAAGAGAACGAGCTTGACGTAGGGATACGTAATGATGATGCAAATGATCTGGATACGATTTCTGCTATATACGATCAGCTACTTAGAAAGCAGATATCACCTGAAAGTGTGCTGACACACCCAGTTATAGAAAAGGTCAAAAGCATATACGACAGAAAACTGCAAGAGCTAAAGCAGTACCCCACATCATGTTTGTGGGTACAATATATGGAAATGATCGAAATTGAATAGCCTGCGTTTACATCTCTTCACTGAGAAAACCATCAATGGCATTAACAGTGTACAGATACATACCCTTCCACCAACATCCGCTGCAGCAAAATTCCACTCTCTTCGCGCTCATCTTCAGGCTCGAGAATGGACTCAGACTTCCGATTTGGAGCCAACTATGTGGGGCTGGAGGTTGGACAACGGACTATACGTTCCAGTTAAAACAGATATGCCACCCGCTCCAGCCAATCTACTCGCGATAGTGAGGTGTAAATGCAAATTAAACTGTGACACCCGGCGATGCTCATGCAGAAAGAATGGGCTTGAGTGTTCCGTTGCATGCAAGGAATGCAAAGGATCAAGTTGTTCAAACTGCCCCCCAAGTGACATCACTTCAGATGATTATGTATGAACAATCCGGTTGGGATCCAGGCTCATTTAGATACCCATATTATTATGCGCAGGCTCCAATTGTCCTGTTTACAGAGGTTTATATTTATCATATAGCGAATGCGCAGTCGCATTTCAATAGCTCGAACTCGATAATAAACATATTGACTATTGAGCGGTTCTTAGTATGACCCCCGTTTTATTTAAAGCAGTTTGAGATAAATTTGTTCAAGCTATTGAGATTCAACTGTATGCCATTCATGTTTAAACTTGCTCTAAAGCGCGTCACCGCTTAACTCAATAGAATTTGTAATACACACACAACGTTGCTTTGTTTAATGCTAATGAAATTCGTAAATTCGTAATAATATAGACAATCAGTTATAATTGTTAACTTTTACAAGACTATAGCCATGTTATTTGATTTTTCATGTTTGTATAATTTAATAATTCTACGATTTCCTCGTATTACAGTTGAAGATATATTATATTGATTATTGATGTATTACTGTCTTTTTGTAAACTTCTCTAATTAAATCAGTGTATTGATATTATTAAACACACTGCGTAACTTTCTGTTTTGTGGCAAAAAAGCATTGTATTATGCTTATATGCTAATAAAAGTTGTTGTTGTTGTTTTCGGTACAACATTAATAGTAATGTCAAAGTTATAAGCAAATTTTAGCATTTTACATGTATTTACTCTATCTTAAGGTAACATTGTGTGATTAATTACGCTTTTTGCGGTTTGTTTTGGTTTAAAAAGTGTTTTATGCAACAGAGTGTTACTTCTCGCTGAAATAATTGATAATTAATTAATTTCGCATGTAACATTTTGCAAGTGCAAAAAATCAAATTTGCGCTCGACCTACGGATGGCGAATTTTAATACGCGGTAGAACTTATCCTAAACCGTTCGAATATAGTTACGGCATTTCTTTTGCAATTTGTTTTAGGTTTTGGATTTTTTTCTTGTGAGTGGCCTGGACTATATAGTGTACTGTCTTCCACATTATTTATTTGATGCTCATCAGCTGTGTATTTAGATTTGAAAATGGTTACAACTAATTTTTTCGCGGTAATAATTAAGTCATCACTTCAAAATAATTACGAAAATTTACAGTAAAATATAGACTATTTTCACTGTTATTAACACAAATGAATTACCACTATGACATTTCTGGTATTTCTTCGTTAACCCAGGAGATCATACAAGAAATATCTTTAAAAAAAGATATACGGCGTTGATTGTGGTTGCAGTAAATGAAAGGTAAAGACTTCAATGAATGAGATCAAAGATAGCGAATGTCTTTTTCTGTGCAGTTCTTAGCTGCAGCAAACGCAGTACGGGATGATACGCGGAGTTTTCGCGGCTTATTTTACATTATTACATATTGCTGGTCATAAACGTATAGATACAAAACAGAAAACCAAAAGAAGAATGGAAGTGAAATTAAAACATATGAGTCAATCGGCCACACGCGAAGTATCCGTACATATTTTAAATATTTATACGCGCGTTCTTCGAACAAACCTGTTTTAGTGGTTTGTCTGGCGTTGCTATTTGATTTGATATTAACAGTATCAAGAATCATTGCGCTCATGCTTAATTCATTAGTCAATATGATGGCATAATTCTTGTTAAATTAATTAGAAAATAATATTTATCAAGGTATTGTTGTAAAACACATTAAGAATCTATTATTGACATACCATATGATATCGCTGGATATCTTCATTTAACATCTGTCTGGTCTAAAGAAAATGCCAGTTCACCTAGTTCACTCTATAGCGTCTTTATTATGTAACGATTATTTTCCTGGCCGCGAACTTCGAACAGCACATCTCTGGTTTTCTACTGCCTTTATTATGCCCCCCTTCGAAGAAGAGGGGGTATATTGCTTTGCTCATGTCGGTCGGTCGGTCTGTCGGTAGGTCTGTCCGTCCACCAGGTGGTTGTCATACGATAACTCAAGAACGCTTGGGCCTAGGATCATGAAACTTCATAGGTACATTGATCATGACTAGCAGATGACCCCTATTGATTTTGAGGTCACTAGGTCAAAGGTCAAGGTCACGGTGACTCAAAATAGTAAAATGTTTTTTTGAATGATAATTTTAGAATGCATACGCGGCCAACAGGGCACACTCTGAACAATATTACTGAAGCAACTGGTCTGTAATCCTAAATCTTTAATTATCAGTCCAATGAAACATCATCCTTTTAGTAAAATACAGTGGATCAGTAAAAATATTATCAGAATATGAGATTTTTTGTATATTTTGTATATTGAATATTTCTTATCAGTTTTTTGTGCTTAAGTCTGCATTTGGAATCATGTAAAGATCAAAGATCAAATGTTGTGTGGTGTACCAAAATGTGATGTTAAATACCAAATATTAAAACTCCATGCATAGTGTTTCAGAGGAAATAATAGTTGAATATATTTCAGAGGAAAAGCCCTTTTTGAATATATTAACCGTTTGACCCAATCGCGTGGCCAGTGATTAAACAGAGGGGAATATTTTGAGGAGATTTTATGTTGCATAAAAATATAACACTATGTTTTTGTAAAGAAATGATTTTGGATTACGTATAATGATGCTGTAGAATCCCGGCATTAAAATGGGGATATGTATGTTTTGCATTTTTAAACGTAAGATTGTAAGTCACATATTCATTTAATATTGTAGTATTCCTTCTCGTTTAATTATTGTACGTTGAAATATGTGGAAAATCTACTTCAGAAAGAGAGAGAGAGAGAGAGTGGGAGGGATGGAGGAAGGGTGATAGGGCGATAGTGAGACAGACAGAGTGAGACAGACAGACAGGCAGGCAGGCAGGTTGGCAAGCAGGCAGGCAGGCAGACAGATATACAGACAGATTTACAGACAGATATACAGACAAATATACAGACATATATACAGACAGATATACAGACAGAAAGACACATAAGACAAGACCAGAGTGACATGTTTTAGCGCTACACATACTACTATATATTACGGGAAATCGCATAATACCAATTTCAATACAATTTCCCATGTACATGTGTATGCTTCAAAGCCTCGACTGTTCAAACTATGTGGCTTATATGATTGCGGTTGCAATAGTATTTCATAAGAACCAGTAACGAAAATAAAATAAGATTGATGACGCTCTTATTGGTAGTGTAAGTATTTTATATTCGCTTTAAATGAACAAGTGTTTACAATGCGACATAGAACGGTAAGGTTAATAATTGTCTATTGGTTATCTAGGATTTAACTGTTCGTTTATAATGGTGTACACGTTAGCTGCCTCGTTACCACTTGTACAAGTTCGGTCATATCTGCATTTATTATTGCATTTCTTCAGTTTGACATCGAGTTGCGATTCCTCCATCTGCAAAAGCGCAAGCTAGTGGGCGTAAAGGCGTAACAAGGAATTGAGGCGCCAGATTAGGGAGCTCAGCCCGCGCAAAATGAAGTGGCAGTCGGCGACCACATATCCCTAGAGACAATTACGGAGGACGATGTGGAACCCAGCACAAATCAAGGTTATGTGAGTTTGCTTAACCCTTTTCCTGATAGACCTCTTATCTGATCTGCCACTCCAGGCCAATACCTGAGTCCTGCTGTTCTGATAACAGTGACTTCATATACAGCTGATAAGTCTGACTACAACATCTCAATTGGGTTATTGGGAAAATACTGGAAAATTTCTCAACTGTTACACCTGTCTTTTTTAGGCTTAATTTTCACTTAGTTCCTTGCAATTCATATCATTTGTGTCAATGTAAATATTGTAGAGAAATAAATTTTCTTTCCAACCATATAAATTTTAAGTCTGTATTCTAATAAATAATATGAGGATATAACAAGTAATACAAGCGTATGCGAATGAAATGCAGTGAGAACCCCACCTTAAAATATTGCATTGTGTACTGAAACATTAGGCGATTAATCTTTTGAATTGTCGGCATTTTGTTTCATTTCAGACTCCATGCAGTTTAACAATCATAATCTCTGTGCTTTATTACCCAAACTCGTTAGTTTCTGAACACATGAGCTACTGAAAATAGCCAGCGCGATTGCGTTTTATGGCCCAAACAAGCACACAGTGTCTAGGACCCGTGTTTTTTATCCCTAAATGTTAGATAAGCACGTGCACTATTAATTATTATGTTGGTCAGTACAAAAGGCTTACTGGAAACCGCCGACTGCGTCTTTGTTTTATTGCTCAATCAACCACCAAAAATTCAATATCCTGTGTATTACCAAACACTAATATTAGATAAGCACGTGTCGTCTGTCAAAACAAGTATTGTACATGTCAATTAACATCGAAGTAATTCTTGTATATGATCTCTGAAAGGGGACTTGCTTTAAACATTTACCATTAAGATATTTTTTTCACAAGATTTGCTAAAAACAAATGAGAACCAAACAAACAAACACAGACAAAACGAACTATCAAAAATTATGACAACTTAAATGAAAAAAAAACGTTGGTATATTTTCGAAAAATTGCTTTTACTTTCTCCCAATTTCCAGAAAATGACTTATACATGTTGCATGAAATCTAGATATAGATGACGCTGTTAATTGGTCTTTGTAAAAGAATATGAACTGTACACGGCACTTTGTGTGCAATCAGATACAGTACAATAATTGTATTGCAATATTTAACGAACTAAAAGATGATAATGATACAGCGTTGTTGACTTTTATTTTATTCAGGAAAATGTCAAAATCATTTGCGAGATACCCCGATACTTAAATGGAAATTCGATACGAAGCTTTTACGTTGTTGTCTGCGCTACGCAGTTTTTGAGCATAAATAAATACACCCACGCCTATTTTGGCGCACGTTTTGTCCAGACAAAGACCTGACACGAAAATATCATGGGTATATACATGTATTTATTTCTGGCTACAATTTATTACAGAACATTAACTGTACACGATGCGCGCACACCACATTAAGTTATTTACGCGTGTTTGTCCCGATTGGACACCTATTTCATCAAATCTTTAAATAGAAACATATGCCGAAATTCATTTGATACTTTAGAAAAATGTCCGATGTTTGTGTTTATGAGTTTTCTTGAGCACTTTTGTCGTCAATATAATTCAGAATTTGCATTTGAAAGTGGACATTGGGAATATACGGGATTATCGGGTAATGGATAGAGACGGAACAATTTGCATGTATGCGGTAATCGATAGAGACGGTAATAAACGCATGTATCGGGGAATCGATTGACTCGGGATTATACGCATCTATCAGGGAAAGAATTAAAGCATGGTTAATAAAGAACAACAGTTATTTACCAATTCAAGTCAAAAACGATGCGATTTTTCCCTATCCAAAGGGATCCGGCCCCAACCCCCAAAATGGTGAAAAAACACTGCATTGATGTGATATGATTCAAAGCTGTATGTTAGAGTGTAATGATTCTAAGCTTTTTGTTGATGTTATATGCGTCTAAGCTTTATGATGATGTGATATGATTCTAAGCTTTATGATGATGTGATATGATTCTAAGCTTCATGTTGATGTGATACGATTCTAAGCTTGATGTTGATGTGATATGATTCTAAGCTTTATATTGATGAGATATGATTCTAAGCTTCATGTTGATGAGATACGATTCTAAGCTTAATGTTGATGTGATATGATTCTAAGCTGTATGTTGATGTGAAAATAATTCTAGGCTTTATTTGTTGTGATATGATTCAATATATATGCCATGTGAGGGTTTTGTAAATAAATCGTTTTTAATTGTAGACGAAAAATGGAGGGCAACCAACTGAACATAATTGTTCAGACTTAAAACCGATCAGATAAATCAGATGAAACTTTGGTCATGTGTTCATGACTTCAACTCTGTGGTCGTCAACAAAGGAACTTGCTTCTGAATCTGAACGGTGCATGCATTCTCATGACGATGGCTGCCAATACCAAGATATTCGCGGATGAAGAGACTAATAACTGGTTTAAGGCTTGCATAGCCCTCACTGTGACAAAGACAGGACTGACTAATTTCATTGAGAACACAATTAAAAAGGTGCACGCACCATTTGGTAGCAGTTGTGGGCAATGTTCTATTGAATTCCCCAAATGCCAAACATGTGTTAAAGTGAAACTTGGTATAGAATCATGTCATCGATTCAAACGTCCTTCATGGAAGAACACTAAAGCCCAAGGTTGGAAATCAAACTGGTGGCAAATTGCCAAATGTTACCTTCCTCCGACAGGATATGCTGGCGTGTCATCTGTTCAGGAATCAGACTTTAACGCGGTGATCAACATTATTTTGAACTGCAAAGATTTTCAGAATCATCTCTGTTCCTCATGGCTTTTACCTTTGCCGCCTAACCCGCAATGTCCATTAGAAAAGGTAATGTATACGTGTTTTAAAATGTTTCAAGCACAACTTATTGTCTTTTGTGGAAATGTTTTACTTAAAGTGTAGTGTATTTTTTACTTGTTTATTAATTGGCAGTTTTTTTTTCTCCCGCCAAAAAATTGGCGTTGTTCATAAGTCATCTGTCAGATACTTGTCAAGGCTATATCTCAGTAACTATATACAGCGATTTTTCCCTTCTTTAGAAAGTACCCGTAAAAGGTACTTCCTCAATTGAACAAAACCGTTAAAATTCCCAGTTACTGTCTGAAAATTTCCCAAAAGAAAGGCAATTTCCATTACTTTTGTTCCCAAAGTGCATTATCTGCAAGTTAAAAAATTGAATGAGCACTTACACTCAACATTTCATGCCAAAATGAATTTAAAACAATGTTTGAGTTGATTTTTGCTTTTGATACCAAGAAATTAAAAGGGCATTTTCATGCTTTGGTTAATTTATAAAATTTAAAAAAAATGAGTTTTAGATTCGCACATGTTTGTTACAGTTATGGTATTTGTGAGGAAACAGAAATACTGAACATTTACCATGCTCCCAAATAGCCATTATATGCATCATTGGACGATTTTAAAAGCTGAAAATTATAAAGCGTTGCAACGCAAAATTGAATAATTTGTTCAAGTTCAATGAATACGTGTGAATTAGTCTACTGCTTCACTATCTTCGTACCAATACAATCCGCGTAACTGTACTATAGGTATACCCGTCTACATACAAGGTACGCACTTCCGCATACAGGTATTTGGATGTTCTATAAATTGACCTACGGTTGGCCTTCGCGACGTCGAGCGCATTTAGCAATATTTTTTTTTTTTCTCACTATTTCTTTACTTGCAAAAAAATACCAGTGGCTTAAAACTAAACTCTCAATCGGGATTTTTAACTCGCATTTTGCGAGTGTGCGAGTGTTAATTTCGAGCCCTGTCAGTTGTTCGAGCCCTGCTGCGGGTTACTTGTTTTCTTATTTTTATGTCCCCCACTATAGTAGTGGGGGAAATATTGTTTTTGCCCTGTCTGTTGGTTGGTCTGTTGGTTGGTTGGTCTGTTTGTTAGTTTGCGCCAACTTTAACATTTGCAATAACTTTTGCAATATTGAAGATAGCATCTTGATATTTGGCATGCATATGTATCTCATGAAGCTGCACATTTTGAGTGGTGAAAGGTCAAGGTCATCCTTCAAGGTAAAAGGTCAATGTCCCCCACTATAGTAGTGGGGGACATATTGTTTTTGCCCTGCCTGTTGGTTGGTCTGTTGGTTTGTTGGTCTGTTGGTTGGTTTGCGCCAACTTTAACATTTGCAATCACTTTTGCAATATTGAAGATAGCAACTTGATATTTGGCATGCATATGTATCTCATGGAGCTGCACATTTTGAGTGGTGAAAGGTCAAGGTCATCCTTCAAGGTAAAAGTTCAAATATATGGGCCAAAATCGCTCATTTTATGAATACTTTTGCAATATTGAAGATAGCAACTTGATATTTGGCATGCATGTGTATCTCATGAAGCTGCACAATTTGAGTGGTGAAAAGTCAAGGTCAAGGTCATCCTTCAAAGTCAGAGGTCAAAATTATGTGGACAAAATCGCTCATTTAATGAGTACTTTTGCAATATTGAAGATAGCAACTTGATATTTGGCACGCATGTGTATCTCATGGAGCTGCACATTTTGAGTTGTAAAAGGTCAAGGTCATCCTTTAAGGTCAGAGGTCAAATATATGTGGTGGCCCAAATCGCTTATTTTATGAATACTTTTGCAATATTGAAGATAGCAACTTGATATTTGGCATGCATGTATATCTCATGGAGCTGCACATTTTGAGTGGTGAAAGGTCAAGGTCATCCTTCAAGGTCAAATATATGGGTCAAAATTGCTCATGTAATGTCACTTCTGCAATATTGAAGCTAGCAATTTTATATTTGAAATGCATGTGTATCTCACGGAGCTGCACATTTTTAGTGGTGAAGGGTCAAGGTCAAGGTCATCCTTCAAGGTCAAACGTCATTTAGGGGGACATTGTGTTTCACAAACACATCTTGTTTAAATTTTATTCTTGATTTTTTACTGGAGCTTTTTAGATCCAATGTTTACATTTATCAATATAGAGCATTTAATGACAAACCTCAATACATGCCAAAATCTGTGATAAGGCCCATTAAAAAAACACTATAATTTTCGATTGGAAGATTTCACGATTCAAATTTTCTCAATTTCAGGGTTTTTCGTGCTAATTTTTAACCAGGTTTAAAAAAAAAACAACTGGTTATAAGATTGGTGACTGCCGGCGGCGATAGGGTTGAACAATTCTATATGAGCTTGCTCGGGCCATAACTATGTCGTTCATTGTGAGATTTTAAAATCAGTTGGCACATTTGCTCACCAAACTCGACCGGTGTGTCATGCGAAAGAATTACGTCAATATCTGCAACGTCAATGTCACACTTTCAGTTTAAAGGTATAAAAATGGCCATAAATGATCTTGACCGGGCCATAACTATGTCATTCATGGTGAGATTGTAAAATTACTCCGTATAGTTGTCCACAAACATTGAAAAGTGTGTCATGTAAAAGAATTACGTTGATATCTCCAAGGTCAAGGGCACACTTTGAGTTCAAATGTCAAACATGGCCATATATGATCTTCCGAGCGCAACTTTCTAAACGGATTTCAATGAAACGTTCACAAAATGATTGTCACCAAGTGCCCTGGCGCATATTGTCGGGATTTTTTGATTTGGTCGAAATCAAGGTCGCCATGACTAAACATTGATTGAATTTGACATTAGGGGGGTAACTAGGAACAATCAGTAACAATGCATATTTTGATTGTCTCCTTTCTCAGGCTTTTTTTGGTTCAAATTGAAAACCTGGTTCTGTGACAATTGTGTCCCTTGTTCCCAACTGGTATGGTACAGGTGCTTTTCCCAATTTGGGAAGAAACATCGCTGATATAAGATATCAACATGGAACCCAAGAAGTGTATACATTTACAGTTTAAAAATATCAATGAGGAGCTGTGTAATGCACACGAACCATGACCATACTCTTTCTCAAAGAAGAGTTAATGCCCTTTGTTTGATTTGTATGATGCAACTGTTCATAGGGAATATCTCAGAGACCATAACATATTTTAACATGAAACTTTATGGGTATATTGATATCTTTAAGGAGAAAGGCCATACACAAGAACCATGACCCTAAACATTCTTAAATAAGAGTTATTGTCATTTGTTGTTTTCCTATTACTTTTCAGGGCTATATCTAAGGTACGATACAATATTTCAACATGTATTAACTTAATATATATATATATATATATATATATATATATATATATATCATGTCCATGAGGAGAAGTGCTTTCCACTGGAACCATAACCCTACAATTTTTTAAATACGATTTGGTGCACATTGTTGTTTTTGTATGAGTGTTCAGATATGAATGAGAGACATTTAATTACATAACAAGAAGTGGCAGAGGCCGACACGTATCCCCACGCCGAATGGATGTTTTATTAAAAGGCAAATTTGGGTGGGCAAGGCCTATGTTGGTGGGGCCCTGGGGTGGGTAATTTATACATGGAATTGTCGAGATAGACCGTGTTGTCATAAGAGATATTCAGTATTTATTTGAAGTCAATTGGTGAACAAACGAAGAAGTTATGTTGAAACAAAAGTTTTGGTGAAAAGATTAAGCCCTTAAAAATGGGTACGAACAAAAACTTAGGTAAGATAAAAAAGGGTAGGAAAAATAATTTGGGAACGAACAAAAATTGGGTACGAATAAAATGTGGTACGAAGAAATGCGGGTACGATAAAGAATTTGGTTAGGAAAAAAATGTGTGTACGAAAGAAATTGGGTACAAAACAATTATGAAAACCAAAATTGGGTACAGAATGAAATTATGGTATGAAAACAATTTGGTACGAACAAAATGTGAATATGAAAAAAATGAGTACGAAAAAAATGGGTACGAAAAACAATTTGGGTATGTAAGAAAATTTGGGTACGAAACAAAAATTAGGTACGATAACAATTGTGAGTACAAAAATATTTGGGTAGAAACAAAAAATTGGAAACGATAAAAATTTGGGTACGAAAAAATTCGTTACGAAAACAATTCAGGTACAACAAATATTTTGGAACGAAAAAAATTTGGGTATGGAAAAATTTGGGTAAAAAAAAATAGGGAACAAAAAAAAAGGATACAATAAAAAATGTGGGTACGAAACAAAATTTGGTACGAACAAATTTAGGTAGAATAAAAAATTGGATGCGAACAAAAATGTGGTTACGTAAAATTTTGAGTACGAGAAAAATAAAGTACGAAAAAAAAATAGGGTATGAAAATCTTTGGGTACGAAAAAAATGTGTGTACGAAAAAAAATGGGTACGAAAATTTTGGGTAGGAAATTGTTTTTAGAGGTACGGGGAAGTAGTACCTGTTGACTTCTGAATAAATTTGAAAGAGGACAGGAACCAAGCTGCGTTTACCTTTATTGACGGAGTCGGTAATGTGGACATGGATGGTAGAGATAGACCATGTTGACATTAGAGATATTCAGTATTTATTTGAAGTCAAATGGTGAATACATGAAGAAGTTTTGTTAAAACTAAATTTTGGGTTTGCGTGGTCGGCAACTATCTCCTCCTACACTATTAGCACTAGAATCTTGAAACTAAGAAACATGGTAGCTATGGGCATATGTGCGACGTTGCACTAATTGGAATTTTGATCTGACCCCTGGGTCAAAAGTTATTGTCATGTGCATCGCATGTTGTAAGTGAAAATAGTTTTTTTACCCATTAATTTACCCATAACATTTGACCACGGGGTGACATTACAATTCCGTTGCCGTCACCGTCGAACATATGCTTATAGTTACCATGTGTGTAAGTTTCATGGTTCTAGTGCTAATAGTGTACGAGGAGATAGTGGCCGAACGAATGGACAGAAAGATGGAGATCAAAACAACATCTACAAGCTTTTAAAAGCGTGGGGATAAAATAATTATCCCCCACTGAATATTTTTTCTGGATTATACCATTTATCAAGGGATTTGCACCCATCAATATACGCCCTCAATTTGGCGGGGGATGAACAATTATGCTTGTAAAATTAAGTTTACATGTATTTTTTTATTATAAAGTTGTTTTGAAAGCACCCTGTCCCACTTCAGGTCCGTCAAATTGGTAGAGATGTACGCCACAGTGCCACGTGCAAGACAACAGTTGCTGAACTTCAGTACTATTTCAAAACATTGACCAACCTGCTGGCAGATTCGAAATGCCTGGCAAGAGATCCTGATGCAAATAAAGCCGTCATTATGCTAACTGATGTATGTATATACAATTATACATTTTTTATGTCATTGTTGGTCAAATTTATTACTTGCAAATTGCATTATGTCATATCATTACTTGAATCCGCTAATAGTTACGACAGTAAATATTTGAAAACCAGCCATTGTCTGAGAAGAGGCTTGATATGTACACATGAAGTTCAAAGTTCTAATTAAAACAAATCAAAATGCTCTGATATAGTTTCCTTGATATAATTTTAAGATATTATGACCAATGGATATTTAGCATATTTTGATAATTTAATGATTTGCATGCAACAGAACCAGACACATGCATAATTAAATATGTCACACTTAAACATAATACTATGAATTAAAGATGCAATCTTTGTAACATATTTATGTCCATAACTGCGCATACATTACTTACATCTGCATGTGAATGTTGTATTTTTTTTTGGTTTCAAATTGTTGAAATCCACACAATGACACTGAATACTATTTTCGATCTGAACTGAAACCAAACCAAACATTTGATTCGTAAATGATGCCTAACGAAAACGATTTTTCAAATGAATGGCAGTTTGATTGTTTTGTTAAATCAAAATGCGTTTACTCATTTAATGCTAAAACAACATAGACAAAATATTATTTGATAACAAAACATATTTTGGTTGTATATTTAAGATTGTTAACAACTAACAAAGTATATAACAAATTAATAATATTATATGATTTTGAATTATTATAAAGAGTTACATTAAAGTAGTATTTTCCAAATCAGTGTACTTTTCATATGAATTTCATGCTTTTCCCAAAATGGCCAGGAAAAGGCCTGATGTATCGATATATATAGTGTCAATATTTGATGATAAAAACATTTTAATTTGGTCCATTTCATTCATAAAAAAATGCTAACATTTGCCATTTTATCGATTAGAAAGTCCCAATTACACTCAAAATGGCTAGGAAACTGAGACTGCGCATGAAGGCTTAACTGTCTGAAACTAATGTGGAACAAATCATTGGTATATATTTTAGAAAAAGGACAGAGAAATTCAGCTGTGAATATTAAATTCATACATACATGTGTATTCATATAATAAATTTCAGAAAATGTAAAAGAGTGATTTTTTAAGTTTCCCCTTTTCCTAAAAAATGACGCGTTTTTCCAGACGGACCATTCCCCTATTTGTGAAAAAAAACACTGCTTTTAAACCTATTCCTATACAAAAAAATTCACTAGTAATAATACCGCCGCACAAGGAATAGCATTGCAAACAAAGTTTGTGGGTGTATACTGGAATCACGGTTTGTCGATCATTGGTCCTTTCATTTATCAGTTGGTCTGTCACGATGTACATGTAAAATATGTTTACTATATGTCGCAAACTAGTCTGTTTTCTGGGTATCAACATGAAATTTTATACAAGTGGATTATACTTTTTAGAAGCGCAAGACGTTATTTTTAATCAGGAAACAATGTTCTTCGCAGAGTTATGTAGCGTAGTATTTGTTGAAATTGTGAATATTTACATAATTGTAATTGTTGACATTTGGTAGGACACTTCTCTCTCATTTTTCTGCGTATCAACATTAAACTTTACAGATATTTTGTCAATACTTTGCAGAAGTTTAAAGCCTCAAAAACACTCAATATGAAGGAATATTTCGTAAAATATTAAAATTTCAAGTAAAATAATATTAACACATAGCAATCAGAGTTCCCTACAGCAATGACCAACATTTCAACACTACAGTACAGCCAAAGCGGAACAAACGTATTTCGCGATCCGCGGCGGCAAGGCGAAACGAGTCGATGCCGCGTCAGTCGTTGAAGCCGCGTCAGTATGCGGCGGCAAGTCGCATTTCGCCGCGAAACTTCGCATCTGTCCGCCGAGGCATGCCGCTATCCGCGACATGATGCCGAGTCGATGCGCATCATAAAATAAAAAAATCTTTTTAAAATTATTAGTTACATGTAGTTTACAAATGTTTAAAGAACATTTATAATAGTAATTAAAATCATAATAAATTTAGTGTGCGCGGATTGTATTAGCATATACATGTAAGCATAGTTAATGTGTCTGGCCAATTAATTTTGTTTCCCGCCCGTAGTGTATGTATTTCACACATAAACAAGGTCACGTTATTATGTTTTGCCACATACAAGTGGTCAAGGCTCCAGCATATGGTGGATTTATAAATTAATTGCATGTTGATTTTGCTATTAAATTTAAGCTGAGAAAATTAGCAGTGTGAAGCCACATCAATAATCAAGACGGTGACGACGTTTTTGTTGTTTTGTTAATTATCAGCTTATTATAACTATTGTTTGAATATGCGTATATAAACACGTTTAATTTTGTTCATATTATACAGTTAATATCGCTACTAATTACCCGATAATCCCGTATATTCCAGTTTTAAAGCAAATGCTGGTAAATATTTACGATACACAAACAGTCTCGATATTTCCTTAAGTATCAAATACATTTTGGCATTTGTTACTATTTATAGAGATGATGAAATAACGTCTAATCGGGGCGTTTTTTTTCACTGAACACGCGATTTACGCCTGACGTGATGTTCATGTATTTATACACAACAAAATACACCCAAACTTTCCAAACGACGTTATACATGTCTGCATAATTTTCGCGCGCTTTTTATGAAACAAAGGATATTTTAGCACTGTTTATTTGACGCTAGAATTTGTCAAAGGTTGCGTTAGCATTAAAATTCGGAAGTGTGTTTCGGATTACAAATTTAATAATGATAATCGAACGAAACATTAACAGTTGCACGTAATTAATTATACGCTACACATACATGTATGTACATGTAGGTGATTATCTTTTCACTCGATCCGCCGCGTACGTATGCGGCGGATTTACTCCGCGAAAGTACGCGAGGTTAACACAGACTCGGCATCGTTGCGCGGATCGATGCCGAGTGCCACGGCGATACGCCACGTGAACACACCATTCGGCTGCCGCGTACTAATAATCTGGCCGTGGCGTAGCCGCGGATTATGTTTGTGCCGCGTTAGCTGTACTGTATGTGTGGTCTTGTAACATAGAATTTAATGAATTTCCCGCGACGATATGTGAATATTTAAGAGTGAATGCAAGATTGGCTTTGGGCAGCTCATGAGAACTACGTCATGCTTCCAAAGCCAATCTCCCGTCAGGCCCCTTGATTTGCACTATTTACCGCCGAATATCGGCGGGGTCTCCCATGAAAAAGTATACTGTTTAATCCCTATTTAGGTTAAAAAAATCCCCTATAAAAAAATACGAAAAAACAACAACTAGCAAACGCAAAACCCGTAACGCAGAACAAATATTGTTAGTATTTTCTAGCCTCATCAATACCGCTGTGGACGGAATGTATTAATTTTTGCGCACCTGCGTGATTTATACATCTAAACCGTTTCCGGATAATAAAATGTAACACCTTTGTAAGTCATATCAAAAAACAGCTTACAAAAAAACGATTTCTTCCTGCAAAAAAAAGATTTTCAAACTGCATTAGATAGTATTAATATTAACCAAACAGACATCACACACAGGCATCGGCGACCGCGTCCTCAAATGACAAGTCGAGGGAAATTGAACATGAGTCTGTGCAAAATCATGAAACAGACTGTCACACACATGCATCGGCGACCGCGATTGTGATTGTCGAAAATAGTTTTCGTTTGTTTTATTAATCAAGTATTTTGTTTTACCAGTATGTTATTTCATTCACACTACTCGATACAGAATGTTCTTATCCATCAGTTCATTTTTAAAAAGCAACATATTCACTGACTACTTTAAAGATGAGAGAAGAAAATGTTGGCTTTTCAATATTTTTTTTTAGCACTGATAATGGTTACTTGCCATAAATAAAGGATCATGTGTGTGTGTAAAATAGGCGAGAAATACTACTGAAACGACAGAAGTTTCACCTCTTTATTATACTGACATTCATTTTTTAATACATCATCACGGTAAAGTCTAATATGAGTGTCAAATATACTAAAAGTAAAAAAAGCAATGAATATAGTGCAAACATGTACACAAAAATGAAGGAATGAGAGACTAAGTAAAACAAATCCCCGTTAAAAGGTAATGGGATGTGGATGGCTTCCGATGGCGGCAAGAGAGGGCCCTGCGCGTTTGCTCATAAATGTTGGCATTTCGTTACGGGATATTTAGTTGTGAATGAATTTGAAAGATCCATTGGGGTAAAACAACAATAAGTCACTATATCAGAATACTATCTAGAGATCCAATTTACAGTCAAATCTTTATAAAACTTTGTCAGATTATACATGTTGTAATATTTCTTAACAAATTCAGTAGTGGGTCACTTCAAGTATTAGTAACCTGGTCCAATTACAAAAAGCTTGTTATCACTCTAGAAGCCACATTAGTTTCCAAACCATAATGAAACTTGTGCATATCATTTTTTCCCAAATTGTACATGACCGAGGTAAAAACTGGGTAATGCAGAAGAAAAATCAGGTCATTAGATAAAATACACGAAAACAATGTAAACACTGTGTAGGTCTTATTTATTTACAAACGTTTGTCCCTATGATATATCAGCCGTGCAAGAAACTGTGTCACGTGGGGTCAACAACTAGGTTACAAGATCTAAATTAAAGAAAAGGCTAGTGAACACTAGAGGAACCATTTACTGTCAAATCTTCAGTATTATTTGTTTCAATGATATCTTGGCGCAGTTTGAAACTGAGACACCTTAAATAACAAATAACAGACTCCCATTTACTGTGAAACTGACATGTAATTATTCAGAACATTTTACCCTAATGTTTTCCATTTGAGTTCGAAGATATGTGAAGTTGGGTCAAAATCAAGGTCAACTTAAGTTAAAAGCTAAAAGCTGTCTGGAGTCACAATTATAGTTCAACCCTATTGAAAACTGGGTCCCATTGGGTTAAAACTTGGTCACCAAATAAAATTAAAGAAAACGCTTGTTTAAAATCTGGATGCGGCATATACTGCCCAGTCTTCTAGAAACTAAGTGTCTCAATGACATTCCATTGGATTCAATACTGGATCATGGTGGGTAAAATACGGTTAGTCGGTAAAATTTAAGAAAAACCTTGGAAACACTCTGGAGGCTATATAAATTCTTCACGAATATCTGCTTTGATCAAAACTTGTTCATGTGACGGCAAAAACTAGGTCACTAAGTCAAATTGAAGAAAAAGCTACGAAACCTCTTGCGGCCAAAGGCCACATTTATTTACCAATCTTCTTGAAACATAGTCTTAACATTTGTCCCAATGATCGTTTGTACGTGTGATTTAAAAGTGTTCCTGTTGGGTAAAAAAAAAATATGATTAAATCCTTAGGATCTCAGTTAAGTGTGTTGGGTCTTTTTGTCCTCTTTTTTCGTCACACTTTTAACTGAGTCATACACTCTTTGTACTGTGCGATTGATTCAATTAATCAACGTAAAGATTGTGTGTGTTTGATCAATGTACAGTGGCAAAAGATAAAATTGTGCGCCTAATTTGAGTTATACTTAAGTTTTCGACTGCTTTTAACTAGTTAGTACGATGAAATTTTTCTTCTTCTATGAATGTTCTTGTATTAATTATGATGGTGTTTACTAAACCAGTCAAATTTGTCATGAAACATATTTTTATATAACATTTGTTTTTCATTTCGAATGTAGCTTCAGAATGACCGCCTCCCTCTGACTGAATTTGGCAATCTGATTCAAGATTTCAAACAAGCAATTGAGCGTATTAAAGATGCCACTGAGCAAGAATTCTCTGAAAAATTAAAACAAACTCTGGAGGAAGGTTTGAACAAAATAAAGGAAGCATTGAAGGACGTTGAACAAGTGATACAACAAGCTAATAGTGAAATAACAGCTAAGATGACTGACGCCACTAGCCAAATTGAACATAAAAAGGGGGAGAGTGTTCAGATATTATATGACAGGGCAGAATATTGTAAACAAAAAATCGTAGCTGAGACGGAGACATTGATAAAAAGCAGTGTTCAACTTATAAAAGACGAATCTAAAGATAGCGTAGAGGTCATTCAACGTAAGATGACTGAAGCCACTAGCCAAATTGAAGAGAAAAAGGGGGAGAGTGTTCAGACACTATATGACAGGGCAGAATATTGTAAACAAAAAATCGTAGCTGAGATGGAGACATTGACAAAAAGCAGTGTTCAACTTATAAAAGACCTAACGAACGATAGCATAGAGTGCATCCAACAAACAGATAATGACAAGGCAAAAGACGACTACAAAGACAATGCAGAAGGTGAGTAAACAGTATCTTTGAGCGGATATGTATGTAGGGCTTTAGCTGCACTTAACAATAGCAACGGGCCATGAACAGGGGCATGTGAACCTCTTTCATGACAAAAGTTTGTTGATATACTTTGTATATTGTAAAGTAACTCAAATTAAGTTCAACTTACATTCAAACATCATCTCAATCTGAATAAAATTTGGTCAGAACAATGATCTTGATATTTCTGATTTCGAATATTGAAAAGGTGTGATCAAAAAGTAAGTTACCAGGTGAAATATTAGAAAAAACCTAATAACTACTCTTAAACCACATTTATGATATAATGTTGATAAAACTTTGAGTCAAAATATTTATAATGACTGCATATCTGTGTCTTGTGTGTTCAAAAAGTGTTATGCCCCCGGATCAAATGATCAGGGGTATATTGTTTTTGGTCTGTCATTGCATGTGTTTGTCTGTCATTGTATGTGTGTATCTGTCCCAAACATTTTACCTTCAGTGATTTTTTTTGCCAGAAATTACAGCCGATATTTGGCTGCTTCCCAATTGCAAAAAATGACGTTTTTTCCCAAAAATTTGATTAAAATTTCCCAAAAAAAGACAAAATTTTCCCAATAAAGCCAATAAGATTACAATGTAATTTAGCAATAATTTCGAACGAGTGCCGATCGAGTTGCTGAGTCGTCGCCGAACAACAACTGACTTACGTATTTTTCGCGAATTTAGCCGCATACGATTTTACGTTGCTATCCACATCTCTCTCTATATTGCGGAGGATACCGACAATAGTCGATGTATGCCGATTGTAAACGCCTGTTTTTACACACGCCCAAGATGGCGGCAAGCAGACGAGAAATTTGCGATTCGCGGCGAAAATGATATATAACATTCAAATTAACAACGGATATCATATGGTTATTACGGAATAATTTAATGCGTATGTCAATTAACGCAAAATATAACGTTTGAGATAAAAACAACAAATATTTATTACAAATCTTCACAGTGAATGGCATCACGGAAATCAGTGTTGGGAAATTGGAGTTAGTCTACCGTTACTCACAAAGTTAATGCATTTAAGATGAGTATTGTTCGAAAATGGAAAGAGACAAACATGATATGATTTATATGTTAGTGGATCTGTGTAAAATCAGATTCATATGCATATTCTGCTTTATTATGTTTGTCACGCTTTACAGTTTACTGAAATAGCATTGAAGTGCAAGATGTTGAAAGGTAAAGAAATGAAATAAATTATTTTAACTCCATATAATACATCATTAACATAGCAAGACCACTAAAGCGTTTTTTTATAAATATGTGTTAATGTTTTCACCATATGATATTTAATTTAAAAGAATACTGAATTAAATTCTTAGTGTTAAAGAGGTTTTGATTAAATGGTATATTTAAGAATCTATATAGATTATTGCAAGTTCAATATGAATGTGGAAGGATATTAACTTAACATTGTCTTCATTGTAAGAACACATTAAATTAGTACTTTATAATATAAAAATGCTGTCAAACATACTTTAATAATTTTAATTCTGTTCTTATAATCATATTTATAATGTTTCCCAATTTCATGGTTTATCACGCTATTTTTCCCAATTTCATGGTTTATCGCGCTAATTTTCCCAATCCAAAAGGCACAGGCTGTAAGAAAAAAAAGCAAAAAAAATCACTGACCTTGGTCATAACTATTGCAATATTGATGATAGAAACTTGGTACAGTTCACTTCACGGGTTTTCCCCAATTTCCCTCGCTACTCCACGGGGATTGACCTGGAGGGAGATTAAGAAAATCCCGCGATACGCGGCGTTTGCATGATTTTGGACGCGGCGCTAACGATCGGCAAAACTGATAAGCCGACGCGGCGGCCCGGCGTTGGCAACGCGGGGGAAACTCCGCGTTTAACGAGATAACGATCGATTTAATTTTGTTTGACTTCCTGATTTTCAAATAAAATTACATTTATTACAAGTACATAAATGTACATGTAGTCTAATATTTACAATTAAAAAAAAAACAACCAAGATGGATCGATCCCGACGTGGTTGTAGAAGTAGTTGTTGTTGTATACAAAACTCGTTGATTTACGACAAACAAAATGTCGTCTTTTAACTAATACTTACCAATTAATATAAACTCAGTTTGCAACATTGTTTTTATTTTGATAATATTATCCAAAGTTTTCATGTTAGCAGGTGATTTTCTATACTGAACATGTAAACACATGATCCTATTAAACGTTGCGATCCATTAAAAGTCTCTCGAATCTGTGTGAATTTACAGTTTGACGTTATCAAAGGAAAGCCGCTTTCTGTGTGAAGGCATAACTTATTCAAGTAAACACATTCAACGAATGCATAATGAATGGTTTTAATTGTCGGAACAAAGTCGATTCTCTGCTCACTAAAGCATTTATTTTCTCTTTGTAGGTAGGTTTTTCCATTGATTGCTTAAAGAAGGTGGTAACTATTGAGTTAAGAGTTGCATTAAACATTCACAGTTGTATTCTTGTTGCGTCGACATTCAAAACAATGTTTACCAGTAATTATGGACCTAATCGGCAGAGTGACATTCACACGTGTTAATCCCTTTTGTCACAACAGCACAGACAGCAGTCTACACAATAGGTCAGTAGACAAGCTTTGCATGTTTTCATAACGCCAAACACTTTATCCAGTTCTGTCCAGATGTTCTCTTTAATCAGTATACAGTACAATAACTGTTTCAATAATTACTATACTTAAATACCGTAACAATAAAGATATTTGAATTGAAATTAATTTGGAGGAAATATAAAATTATTCGCGATATAATTTTGTTAAAATATACCAAAGAAACTTTTAACCGAAATCAACAGAATTGAGTGTTCTCTGCACTACAAAGTTTGTATAAAAAAATCAATACACACACGCTTTCCACGCTTTTCACGCATAAACCTTGAACTTGTACAGTGCAGTATATTTTTCGCGCGCTTTTGTAGGGAAATATACATGATAACTGTATATTGAAAGCATCTGTAAATGTCGTGTTAACAATACAAATCGGTAGCGTGTTTCGGATTACAAACAATTATTCACATTTGGAAATTAAACGGAACATTTATTCTGGTGTTATATGTGTTATGAATTAAATATTAATTTGTCAAAACGCTTTACGTGTCGTATATTCATTCATATTGTCGACGTACCTGTGAATTAAAACATATATGAATTGTTTATACGATTATCTTTATTTTTATAAGCCACAGTATTTTAACAATTTTTAATGACAATGTTTTTTATTTTTTTGGCATGCCCAGTAGCACTCTGCTAACGCGGCATTGCGCGGCGGTCCCTGATAAGAACGGAAATTGTCTGCATTTACCGACTAGGCTAAAGTAATACACACCGCGGTAATTAGCGAACACGACGTAACGCCGAGCGTTTTATCGAGTTCACCTCGCTCTCCAACGCCGCGTGAACACTCGCTAGCAAAAAAAAACGCGGAGGGAGCGCGTTTTTTGGGGAAAACCCGTTTAGTTTACTGTATTTGGCATGCATATGTATCTCATGGAGCTGCACATTTTGAGTGGTGAATGGTCAAGGTCATTCTTCAGGGTCAAAGGACAAATATATGGCTTCAAGGCGGCACAGTAGGGGGCATTGTGTTTCACAAACACAGCTCTTGTTTTTTTGTATGTCCCCCACTATAGTAGTGGGGGACATATTGTTTTTGCCCTGTCCGTTGGTTGGTCTGTTGTTTGGTTGGTCTGTTGGTTGGTTGGTTGGTTTGCACCAACTTTAACATTTTGCAATAACTTTTGCTATATTGAATATAGCAACTTGATATTTGGCATGCATGTGTATCTTATGGAGCTGCATATTTTGAGTGGTTAAAGGTCAATGTCATGGTCATCCTTCAAGGTCAGAGGTCAAATATATGTGGCCAAAATCGCTCATTTTATGAATACTTTTGCAATATTGAAGATAGAAACTTGATATTTGGCATGCATGTGTATCTCATGGAGCTGCACATTTTGAGTGGTGAAAGGTCAAGGTCAAGATCATCCTTTAAGGTCAGAGGTCAAATATAAGTGGCCCGAGTCGCTTATTTTTTTTAACTTGAATAAAGGGCACAACTGGCTTATGTTAAAATGTTTTAAGTGCACTAAAATCCTTTTGGCACATGTATTACCTCTCAATTAGTATGAAAACATATTGTGCCAAAAAGACTTAAGTGCTATTAAAGCTTTCTTGCAGTTATGAAAAGGATATAAAGCATTCTGGCATACACGGGATTTGTCGATAACCACTTAGTGCACCTTGGTTCTGTCGGATATACTATGTTGTATACAAGATATGATTCCAGGGAATAATGCAAATTGAAGAGTATTTGAATAGTTTTTTAAACGTGCAAAAAAGTGATTTTTTATAAAAAGTGCACTTACCACCTTCTGGCTCTAACCCTTGATATGTTTATAACAGTTAAACATAGTTGTTGTTTTTTTAATAATAAAATTCCCCCATTTAGAAAAAGTTCACCCTCCTAAGGGCTGTGGACCCCTTCCCCCAAAGTAGTGTGAGGGCGCTGTATAATACAGTACACTTCACGCGTTTTCCCCATTTCCCTCGCAACTCCGCGGGGATTGACCTGGAGGGAGATAAAGAAAATCCCCCTATACACGGCGTTTGCATGATTTTGAACGCGGCGGTTAACGATCGGCAAAACTGATAAGCCGACGCTGCGTCCCTCAGCGTTGGCACCGCGGGGGGAACTCCGCGTTTTACGAGATAACGATCAATTTAACTTTGTTTGACTTTCTGATTTTCAAATAAAATTACATTTACATGTATTACAAGTACATATTAATATATATATATATATATATATATATATATATATATATATATATATATATATATATATATATATATAATTTACCATTAAAAAAACAACCAAGATAGATCGATCCCCACGTTGATTTGCGACAAACAAAATGTCGTCTTTAAACTGATACTTACCAATAAATATAATCACAGTTTGCAACATTGTTTTTATTTTTATAATTAAATCCAAAGTTTTCATGTAAGCAGGTGTTTTTTCTATACTGAACATGTAAACAAATGACCAAGGACCCTAAAAGTCTTGCAAATCTGTGTGGATTGACTGTTTGACGTTTTCAAAGGAAAGCCGCTTCCTTTCTGAAGGCATAACTTACTCAAGTAAACACGTTCAACGAATGCATAAGGAATGATTTTAATTGTCGGAACAAAGTCGATTCTCTGCTCACTAATGCATTTATTTACTCTTTGTAGGTAGTTTATTCCATTGATTGCTAAAAGAAGGTGGTAACTATTGAGTTGATAGTTGCATTAAATATTCACAGTTGTATTCTAATTGCGTCGACATTCAAAACAATGTTTACCAGTAATTATGGACCTAATCGGCAGAGTGACATGTGGATGTTAATCCTTTTTGGCAAAACACCGCAGACAGCAGTCTACACACTAGGTCAGTAGACAAGCTTTGCGTGTTTCCATAAAGTCGAACACTTAATCCAGTTCCGCCCAGATGTCTTTAATCAGATTACAGTACAATTACTGTTAAAATAATTACTCTACTAAAATACCGTAACGATAAAGATTCAGTGTGCTCGATTTGAAATTATTTTAGAGGAAATATCAACTTATTTGCCATATAATTTTGTTAAAAAATACCAAAGAAGCTTTTAACCGAAAGGAACAGAATTAAGTGTTCTCTGCGCTACAAAGTTTGTATCAAAAAATCAATACACGCACGCTTTGCAGGAGTATACCATGACCTTGTACAGTACAGCCAACGCGGCACAAACACAATCCGCGGCTACGCCACAGCCAGATTATTAGTATGCGGCGGCCGAATCGTGTGTTCACGCGGCGTATCGCTTAGGCACTCGGCATGGATCCGCGCAACGACGCCGAGTATGTATTTACCTCATGTACTTTCGCGGAGTAAATCCGCCGCATACGTACGCGGCGGATCGAGTGAAAAGATATCCACCTACATGTACATACATGTATGTGTAGCGTAGAATTAATTACGCGCAACTGTTAATGTTTTGTTCGAATAGCATTATTAAATTTGTAATCCGAAACACACTTCGGAATTTTAATGCTAATGCCACCTTTGGCAAATTCTAGCGTCAAATAAACAGTGCTAAAATATCCTTTGTTTCATAAAAAGCGTGCGAAAATTATGCAGACATGTAGAACGTCGTTTGGAAAGTTTGGGTGAGCTTTGTGTTGTATAAATACATGAACATCACGTCAGGTGTAAATCGCGTGTTCAGTGGGAAAAAAACGCCTCGATAAGACGTTATTTCATCATCTCTATAAATAATAACAAATACCAAAATGTATTTGATACTTAAGGTAATATCGAGAATGTTTGTGTATCGTATATATTTACCAGCATTTGCTTTAAAACTGGAATATATGGGATTATCGGGTAATTAGTAGCGATTTTAACTGTATAATATGAACAAAATAAAACGTGTTTATATACGCATATTCAAACAATAGTTATAATAAGCTGATAATTAACAAAACAACAAATACGTCGTCATCGTCTTGATTGTTGATGTGGCTTCAAACTGCTAATTTTCTCAGCTTAAATATAATAGCAAAATCAACATGCAATTAATTTATAAATCCACCATATGCTTGAGCCTTGACCACTTGTATGTGCGAAAACATAATTACGTGACCTTGTTTATATGTGAAATACATACACTACGGGCGGGAAACAAACTTAATTGGCCAGACACATTAACTATGCTTACATGTATATGATAATACAATCCGCGCACAATAAATTTATTATGATTTTAAATATTATTATAATTGTTCTTTACAAATTTGTTAACTACATGTAACTTATAATTTTAAAAAGATGTTTATGTCCCCCACTATAGTAGTGGGGGACATATTGTTTTTGCCCTGTCTGTTGGTCTGTTGGTCTGTCTGTTGGTCTGTTTGCGCCAACTTTAACATTTTGCAATAACTTTTGCTATATTGAAGATAGCAACTTCATATTTGGCATGCATGTGTATCTCATTGCGCTGCACATTTTGAGTGGTGAAAGGTCAAGGTCATCCTTCAAGGTCAGAGGTCAAATATATGTGGCTAAAATCGCTCATTTTATGAAAACTTTTGCATTATCGAAGATAGAAACTTGATATTTGACATGCATGTGTATCTCATGGAGCTGCACATTTTGAGTGGTGAAAGGTCAAGGTCAAGGTCATCCTTCACAAGGTCAAGGTCATCCTTCAAGGTCAAATGTCATATATGGGGACATTGTGTTTCACAAACACATCTTGTTTATTTCATGATGCGCATCGACTCGGCATCATGTCGCAGATCGCGGCATGCCTCGGCGGACAGATGCGAAGATTCGCTGCGAAATGCGACTTGCTGCCGCATACTGATGCGGCTTCAAGGACTGACGCGGCATCGACTCGTTTCGCCTTGCCGCCGTGGATTGCGAAATACGTTTGTTCCGCTTTGGGTGTACTGTACATTGCAGCATAATTTTCGCGTGCTTTTGTCGGGAAATATACATGATGACTGTATATTGGAAACATTTGTAAACGTTGTGTTAACATTTAAAATCGCAATGTGTTTCGGATTACTAATTATTATTCTCATTTGGAAATTTTACGGAACATTTATCCTTATAAACTTTAAACGATCACCTGGCGTAATAATTCATATTGTAGATGTACCTGTGAATTAAAACATATATTAATTTTCTATACAATTTTCTTTTTTATACATGTACTACAGTATTTAAACAATTTTTTTTTAACAATGTTTTTATTATTTGGCATGCCCAGTAGCATACTGCTAATGCGGCGTTGCGCGGCGGTCACTGATAAGAACGGAAATTGTCTGCATTTACCGACTAGGCTAAAGTAATACACGCCGCCCGCAGGAATTAGCGAACGCGGTGTAACGCCGAGCGATTTATCAGTTCACCTCGCTCTCCAATGCCGCGTGAACACTTGCTAGCAGAAAAAAAAACACGGAGGGAGCGCTTTTTTGGGGAAAACGCGTGGAGTGTACTGTAAACCTGTTGGCTTTTGTAAATATTAAGAAATCCAACTGTTTCTGATAAAATAGTGAAATTAAATTGTTCACATTTTATTTAACATTTAGAATGATTGTCTCCCAAACAGTTGTTTTAAATTATTAAATTTAAATTTAAGTGTCACTCAAGCTTTTGTGAATATTGTATAGTTATTTTGTCTTCAAGGGAAAATTTTTATGACATTTCCACTTTTCTAAGGGAAAGTTCATGTATTTTAATCTGATATTTGTATTGTATAACTATTGCATTTTATTTTCAGCTCAAGTGTTGCTGTGCCAAAATGTAATATTCATTCTTTTCAGCTGTTATTACTTTAGGTTGCAGTTGAGGACCAGAGTGCCACCAAGTTCATTATTTGGGTTTTATAATTTGATTTGCTCTGATTTAAATTAGTACATTGCACTTGTAGCATAAGTAATTTTTTTATATTCTCATCTGTCCGTTGTTGTTATTTTAATTGAATACCGGTATGAATCATACCATAGTGGATATGGAAGAACCGCAAGGTGCTGTTGGGGGAAAACCAACAGAGCAAGAAATGTTGGAAATACTTTTCAAGAAATATGAATTTCATTTGAAGGGGACCCCTTATACTGCAAAGCAAGTAGGAACAAAACCTAAAATTTTGCCATTTGTCTCAACATGAATTCAACCCCCTTTCTCTCCTTCTGGAAACCAACCTGTTATCTTGTCAAGTGGCCACATTCCCAAAATACCCTTATTTTCAGGGGAAGATCCGGTTCCTAGGAATGAGATAACGTTCTACGAATGGCATCACGAAGTGAGGTGTTTGATGCAAGATAGTACTTACACTTCCTCACAAGTTCTTCATGCCATAAGAAATTCTTTAAGGGGAACGGCCCGAAAACTTGTTGTTGCTTTGGGTGACTCGGCTTCTGTTGATTTCATTTTTCAAAAACTTGATGTTAATTTTGCTGTGTCTGCCTGTAAATGTATCACCATGAAGGAATTTTTCAATGCCTCCCAAAAGTTTGAAGAAACAGTTACTTCATTTGGATGTAGGTAGGAGGCCATTCTGAAGCAGGCGTTCGAAGGTGGTCACCTTCCTCGCTCAGCAAAGAATGAGCTTATGTGCGAGCGCTTGTGGTCAGGCCTTCACTCAGAGGTATGAAAGAGCAGCACTCTGCATAAGGTCGATTCTTCCCAACAATATAACCAGCTTCTTAAGGATATCCGGCACGTTGAAAGAGAACTAAAGTTGTCCAATCCTCCAAAAACTAGGGCCCATTCAAATGTTCAAATTCTACCTCCGGATATGCAAAAACAACTCAAAGATTTAGAGTTAAAGTTTAATTCTGTTGTTTTCAGCGGACCAGCGGTTTGCTGATTTTATGAAGAAACTGGACTATTTATCTTTGCAGCCTTCTTTTTCACAGCCGCCTCAGGTCCAGCAATCTTTGTACCATCCATTTCCTACCTCGCAGCAGAATAATCAACAACCCAACAATGTTCCCGGGAGAGGTAATGGCTACCGAGGCAGGGGAGGTATCAGGTACCCAAAAGTTTAACCACCTCTGTTAGCGGCCGCCCAGAGGTAGGTGAAAATCAAGGCCATTCCAATGTTTCATATGTTTCCCAAACAAGTTTTTCTGTTGTCGCTCGTTTGGTCGGTGATTGTAATCGAACCAATATTGTTTTCCATTCAGTTCCTTCTGTTGCTTTAATTGATACTGGTTCCATGGTTTCTACTGTATCAAGTTCATTTTACCAGTCTCTTCCAAAGAAACCTCCTCTCTGTGATATTTCCAACTTGGGTATTGATTTAAATGTTTCTGTTGCAAATGGAAACCAGTTAGAAATACTTGGTTTTATTGGAACCTCCATTTCCATTCTATTGTTGAATTTTGATGTAGCTTTGCCAGTTTTAGTTGTTCCAGACACCCAGTCTAGTCCATTTTGTCCTGTTATGTTGGGCACTAATATTATTCTTAGATGTAAGTCTGTAGCAGCTGATCTAGAGCTTCCTGATGCTTGGCAGATGGCCTTTGACAATTTGGTTTGTAAACAAGAAACTGTTTTTTCCACCAATGAACACACTGTTGAAGTGAAACCATATGAATCTATTTCATTTAGTGGAAGTGTGAGAGGGCTAAGCCACACCATACAGAAGGTTGTCACAGAAAATCTGTCAGATGATGGTCCATTGATTGTCAGACCCCATGTGGTAAAACTTCCACAACATGGTAAATATGCCAAGATTCCTGTTAGAGTGTGTAGCATGAAAGCAAAATCAGTTTTCATTCAGCCAAAGACTCATATTTGTGTTGTTAATGAAGTCACTGTTGTTGATGACATTACTTCTTCCCCTTTTTCTCCTTCAGTAAATCAGACTTCACAGGTTTCCAAAACTTTAGGTGAATTGGGTATCAAAATTGACACTTCTACTTGACACCTGAACAGATTCTTATAGCTCGACAAGTCCTTGGAAATTGGAAACATGTTTTTTCCACAGGACCTACTGATATTGGCCGTTGCAATTTGGTCAAGCACCTCATCACGCTTGACAACGACACGCCCTTCAAGCAGCCGTACTGTAGGATTCCCCCAAGGATGTATGAAGAGGTGCGCCTACATGACAAGGAGATGCTACAGTGCAATGCCATACGTGAGAGCAATAACTCAAGAAAGATAATTCTCTTCGCTTTTGTCTGGATTTCAGGATGCTCAAATCGAGGACAAGGAAAGATGCTTACATGCTTCCCCGTTTCGATGATACTGTTGATCTACTTGTAGGTTCCAGATATTTTTCTAAGCTTGATTTACGATCCGGATATTGGCAGGTCGAAATGGCTGAAAAAGATAAGGCAAAAACAGAATTTTCTGTTGGCAACTTAGGTTTCTATGAATGTGAGCGCATGCCTTTCGGTCTTGTAAATTCAGGCGCAACATTCCAGTGCTGTATATAAAAATGTTTGAGTGATTT
Organism: Dreissena polymorpha; assembly: GCF_020536995.1. NCBI lineage: Eukaryota > Metazoa > Mollusca > Bivalvia > Myida > Dreissenidae > Dreissena > Dreissena polymorpha. The sequence continues at coordinate 21,232,552 of NC_068363.1, forward strand.
ACTCTTACATGAGTGCCTTGTATTTATCGAAGACATTTTGGTGTTTTCAGATACGTTTGAATCACACCTTGAGCGATTAACTCCTGTTTTTTAAAGACTTGAGGCGCATGGCCTAAAGCTTAAAGGTGCAAAATGTGAGATTTTCAACAACTCTGTGACTTATCTGGGGCACATTATTTTAGAACAAGGTATTTCAACTGACCCTGAAAAGACATCTTCCATTACTTCATGACCTTTTCGAACAAACAATACCCAGTTAAGATCTTTTCTTGGAACTGCAGGTTTTTATCGGCGTTTCATAAAGGACTATGCCAAAATTACCCAGCCTCTAAACTCTCTTTTAGAAGAGCACGGCCCATTTACTAAAAGCAAAATAAAAACCACTATTCCTTGGTCCTGGGGCCATGCCCAACAAGTTTCTTTTGACACCCTCAAGTCTAACTGAACTTCTACCCCTGTTCTTGCTTTTGCAGATTACTCCAAACCTTTCATTTTGCATACTGATACTTCTGGCACTGGGTTAGGGGCTGCACGTTTACAGCAACAGGAAGACTCATCTGAGCGTGTTATAGCTTATGCAAGCCGAGGTCTCCATCGCTGTAAGCGCAACTATCCTGCACACAAATTGGAGCTCCTTGCACTGAAATGGGCTATAACAAATTTCATGACTATTTGTATGCCACAACATTAACTGTTACAACTGACAATAGCCCTTTAACTTATGTCATATCTACAGCAAAGCTGGATGCTACCAATCAGCGATGGGTCGCCGCCTGACCAATGTACAATTTTGACATTACCTAAAAAGCTGGTAAACTCAATTCAGCTATTTGTGAGTCTGTTTCTTTTCAGCAACCAGCCGTTGAATGTCTGGCAGGTGTGTCTGCTTCACAGATGGTTACTGTGGATGCAATACCTTCGGCTTGTACAGAAAACCAAATTTATTGGTCAAAAGAACAGTCATGTGACCGTGATATTTCACAAGTCATTAACATGGTTCATAGTGGTACAAAACCTAAAGATTTTGCGGATCTACCAGTCAGTGTCAAAACATTGATTAGGGATTTTGATTGCTTATCACTTATTGATACAGTTTTGTATCGCAATTCCATATTAGATGGTGAACAAGTCAGACAACTGGTGGTGTCATACTCGTATCGCTTAATAGCATGTTGGGGTGTGCATGATGATGTTGGCCATCCAGGGCGCGACAAGTCTCTATGGCTTGCTCGAAAGCGTTCATACTAGCAAGGCATGGAGCAGTGCATTGACAACCATGTTTCTAACTGTAGGAGTTGTATTTGCAGGAAAACACCAATTGTTCCTTCTGCGAATCTAATTCCCATTGATACATCCAGACCAATGCAACTCCATTATGATCAAGGCAGAAACTTCAAGAGTCAGGTCATAAAGGAATTTTGCAACCTTGCAAATGTTTGGAAGACCCGGATTACACCTTTTCATCCCATGGGTAATCCATCAGCAGAGCGGTTTAACGGTACCTTGCTCCGCATGTTGGGTACTCTGTGTGATGAGAAGTCAAATTGGAAAGACTACATCTCTTCATTGGTACAGGCATACAATGCTACACAGAGCAGCTCCACTGGGTATAACCCACATTTCTTAATGTTCGGATGGCACCCAAGATAACCGGTTGATGCATATCTTGGCACAACTCCAGGAAATGAAGGAGAGGCATGTCACTCTGCATACATTTAAAAATATAGGAACGCCGCAAATTCGAATACAGAGTTGCTGGTGAGTGCGCCAAAAAGCGTGCAGCACAAAACAAAGCTCTGTATTACAGTAAAATTAAAGAGAATCAGATCTGCATTAACGATCTTGTACTTGTTAGACAAGTCAATCTGCAAGGCAGACATAAATTGGCTGACAAATGGGAGAGAGAACCATACATGGTTCTTGATATCCCATATAAAGGCCAGCCTGTGTACAGAGTACAGATAGAGAACCGCAAGGGACCTATTCCAACTCTGCACAGGAACATGTTATTACCTTTTGTAACTATCCCAGAACCTGAACAGGAATCACAAACTGTCCGCAAGGTCAGAACGTGTTCAAAGCCTAGTCAAAATTATGGTAGTGATAGTGACTCTAGTTCAAATTCTGATTCGTTTGTACAACTTTACAGGATTCCACAGAGAAGGAACCCTAACACTTGTATTGCTGTAACTCCAGGCCCAGTGACCATCATTATTACCCCTGTTAATTCTCATTCTTCTCAATCTCACTCTCCTGATTCTATTTCACAGCCCAGTCTTGTACGTCCAAGCAACCAGTCAGTCACAGGCAGTCATTCACCTCCTGTCGAAAGTCCTGTGGGTTCACCTCTCTCCCACAAATCAAGTTCTAGTAGCAGTTCTCTTACCCCGTCTATACATGAGAATTTTCCACCTAGCAGACCCGTACGCCAACGTCGCCCAGCAGACCGGTTTTAGGAATGGCAATTTGCACAGACTGCAGAGTATTTTGTTTAATGTATCCATTTTGTTTCAAATTTCAGATATTCGAGTTTGGTTTTTTGTAACTTCTAATGGTTGCATGTAACCTGCCGAGTCCAGACTTGCATTTAAGTGTAGATATCATTATTTTAATAAGTTCAAGCTTTGTTAATTTTATTTTTGTATTAAGTTGAAAGTTGAACCATGTTTGTTACCATGGTTATACATACATTTTTCAACACGAGACAGAATATAATATCCATTTGTATTCTGAAATCATTTAATTGTGATTTTTGTCCGTGCAACCATTTTATTTTTGCAATCTTGATCTTACATGTTTAAAGATCAATTTTTACTTTATTTGGGAAATATCTTTGAAAAAAGGTGTTTACAGCTCTAAATAAACCATATACTGGTAAAGATGTCTCTAAAATTGTAAATATTGTATAAAAATTGTATCATTTTTAAAATGAAAGTGGTGAAAGTTTATTTTTTGTTCAGTGATTTTGAACAGACACCATATCAACTATTTGCATTAAAATAATATTAATATGGGAATTTCTCATTTGAATTGTATGAAAATCACATAAGTATTGTTTAAAACTTTTGTTTATTTGTGCATCAGATAAATGTGTTTTAAGTTTTTTTTTAATTTTAAACATTTTCTAAGTTTGTCTTTTCACTTGTTACATTTTTTTAATGAATAAAGGTCATGTAATATGGGAGACAACTCTTCTAAATCTTGCATTTAAGTTTAAAAGTAGTTACTCCCCTTTGACTATTAATGTTTTTATAATAGTACAATGTACATGTAATTGTGTGCATCATTTAAGTGTTAATTGTTATTCGAGGTTTGATGTTGTTTTTTTAGTAAGGCCTGCCCTATTTATCTTTCACTAACTGTGTGCCTTCTATAAATTGTAATTGTTGTAATGATTGTAATTACAAAATAATTACAAATATTTATTTCCTCTTCTGGGAATAAGTTATTTTAAAAGTTAAAATGTATGGAGACATTTTGAAGTCAGGAGGGACTGTGTAGGATAGGTCACTCTGTGTAACTGTATGTGTCTATGTCTCATGTATAATGGTTTATGTCCCTTGTCTTGTATGCTTCCATTTGCTTCTCTTGTGAGATTCAGTCCCTTGTCCTGTGTGCGTCCAGCCATGTACTGTGATGTCATACTTGTTTTGTCCAGTAAGAATGTGAATTATCAAATACACAAGACTTGCATTGGTCAGTTCTAAAACCATTGTAAAATTCAGTAAAAATTACTGACCATGCTTTCCTTTGCTCATAGGCTGTCGAAAGACACACTTGTATTAACACTATTGCTGTGTGCACTTTTTCTACCAACCTGGTGAGTTAGAAATTATTTGTATTTGCATCTATTTATTTTGTCTGCATTGAAAATGAATTGTAATTCTGTTTTTTTGTTTGTACTTGTAGCTTTCTGTATTATATTATATATATTATATACATATATATAATTCCCGATATACTTTCGGGCTCATAAACATCCGTCTCCTGGAAGGGCGTAAGTTGTTTCCAACCCCTTCCCCACTACATTTAAGATTCCCAATTTTAAAGGATATTTAAAGACTTAAGAAATCCGCCCGATTTAACATTACGTATTTAGTAAGGCGTTTGGTTAATTTGAAGTAAATTTAGCGAATATATTTGGTCGAATGAACTAAACAACACATTGTTTATTTAGCAAATACGATCGAATTAAGCCAATTTGATCGAAAACTTAACTGGAATACCTAAAAAAATATTATGGCCAAAAAAAGTTTCGGTCTATAACAACTTCTTGTTTTACTTCACAGTAAGAAACGAACTACTAAGATGGCAACAATTGCATACTAAGATGGAAACAATTGCAAGGCGCTGCTGTTTCTTGTTTGCCCTTCCTTTTACCAATTGACAAGGATTGCCAGTAAATAATTGCTGAATTGCAATCGAATTTCATATATTTTGTATAGTATATGCAAATTCAATAGAGTTATATATACTGTTTAATGTTTACCCATTTGACTCGAAAAAACAATATTTAAAATAAATAATAAGCTAGTGCGTATTAACATACAGTTTCGCCTTTTCATTCAGCTATGTACCTTTTATAATCATAGATCGTAAATTAGTCAATGCTATTATTGAGTTAATACTTTGACCTCACAAACTGTTTATTTAATTTTACTTTACCGACTTTCTGGGTAACACGCCAATTTACCGATTAATAGCATTTTTGGAAATTTTGAAATATTTGTTGATTAAATCCCCAGTTAATTGTATCCAATGAAAACGTTGCTTTTATCAAAACTGACCAATAGGCACACCTAAGACGTGACAGCCATTTTGTAATTGACCATTGGTGTCAACTTTTTTCAGACGTAAGTTTTATGTTACAAATATTCTGTTAGTCGTTTGTAACACAATACGGCAATTCAAAATATGTATTTTGGGTTTACAAATAAAGTAGAAATAATCATCAAACTTATGCTGCATTTGTCAGGACAGTATGTTTGCAGTGGTGTGAGATGTTTTCAAAACGAGTTTTATCACACTCTTTATGATTATCATATGTTTTTTTTTAAACTGAACGTTTAAAACTAAAAGACTAAAAAACGAAGTGCTGAACAACATAATGAGGACTTATCGGAGCAGGCAAATTTGATAAGATACTTACTTCGTGTATTGTTTTTTAAAGACATTCTTTCATTTAGGTATTTCACTAACACCAAAGACATTTAGCTTTTCAGTCATTCATTCAAATTCAATTAAGTAATACTGTGGCACCCACTGATTTTAATAAGCGTTAAGGAAATGTTTCAGCTTAACTATTGTGTATCTTAAGTATGTCTGGCAGTGATATTTTACAAATTTTCTCATCTGAGACCTGGGACTCGATAACTTGCAAATCTACGATTTCATCTATTTGTAACTGAAAGAATGAGTCCAAATATTAAACGATATTATTTTTTTAAAGAAATTTCAATGCGTTTTTGGGACTCACATACTTCGAAACTTTGCATCCCCAGAGGTTTTTGCGTGTCCAGGACGCAGGTATCGCTGGTAAAAAAATCACTGGTCTGGTCATAATAGAATTCTAGTCACATAGTTAATGCAATAGCAATCATATAACAATTCTTTAACTGACCGCAAACTGACCTTGATACCTTGTGGGGTGGAATGCATTATATTAAAGTAAGGCCACGAGTCCACAGCTTGTTAAAAACTCTTTTATATTTTTAATTGTAAATTTCAACAACAATTTAAAATATTTTGGTCAAAACAAATATTAGGATAGAGAACTACAATACTTATATATGATCTAAAATATACTAGTGCAAAGAATGCAATTACTGGAATACTACAACATTTGTTTCCACTGTTTTGGGACTGGGGCTGTGTCCTTTGGATTGGGAAAATCGCGGCGTGTTGTCTAAAATTGGGAAATTAGTGTTGTTGTTTTGCCGAAAAAATGCTTAAAAATTGAGGATGCAAGTGTGTCCAGTATTATATTTACAAAGGTTGAACTTATATTGATTGAAGATTAACAAAATATTGACATCTAAAAAAAATTGGTGGGAATTTTGAGCTCCCATTTGGGACAAATATATACTTTTTATGCCCCCCTTCGAAGAAGAGGGGGTATATTGCTTTGCACATGTCGGTCGGTCTGTCGGTCGGTAGGTCCACCAGGTGGTTTACGGATGGTAACTCAAAAACGCTTGGGCCTAGGATCATGAAACTTTATTGGTACATTGATCATGACTCGTAGATGACCACTATTGGTTTTGAGGTTACTAGGTCAAAGGTCAAGGTCATGGTGACCCGGAACAATAAAATGGTTTTTTGATGATAACTTAAGAACGCATACGCGGCCAACAGGGCGAACTCTGAACAATATACCTGAAGCAACTGGTCTGTAATCCTAAATCTATAATTATCAGTCCAATGAAACATCATCATTTGAGTTAAATAAAGTGGATCAGTAAAATATTATCAGAATATGAGATTTTTTTGTATATTTTGTATATTAAATATTGTGTTAATGTTTAATTTTGTTGATTAATATAAATATAAGCAGGACAGGGGAGGAAATACACTATTATATCTTTCTTATATACAGTAGAAACAAATGCAATAAGTTAAAATTTCATGTTTAATAAATAGAGGATATTTGTTCATGTCAGTGTGAGATCATTTGTTATTTTTTTCATTTAGAAGAACGCTCTAAAAGCAACATACAGGCACGGAACCAAAATGAAAAAGAAGAATATGAACGAGGCGTAGCAGGTTTGTACATGTAATTGGGTTTGCTTTTTACACATTCGTTTCAATAAAAGTTATACCCCATATACATGTACATTTTTATTATTTTATAAACTACAGTAACTGTTTGATGTGCTCTCAATATTGGACAATCCATATTTCATAAACAAATATAAGTTCATTTTAGTTATTGACCTACACTTCCGAACTGTTCATCAGCGATAAGTTCTGGTAATTCATCCAAATTAATATGCAATATTAATTAACTTCTGATGGAATTCACTCCGAACCTTACATAAGTCTTATGTAATTTTACATGTAAATGCTCCTAACTCTGTTCTGCAATTAGGCATAATTATAAACACTTACTTTTCAATTGAGAAAATTAAGATGAAGTGTACTGTACAAAACCGTTATAGTGGCTTATTAATGTGTACTTATTATATAAAAAATACCATTTGACAAATTCCGAGGACAATATAAATGCATTATGTCCATATATGTCCATATTTTGTACACGCTAAGATAACATTTAGAATGTTACGTTCATATAATATCTATTAATCAATATTAAAAAGTCATTAGTTATTTTTTTCAAAATTGGGGCTGTTATAGGGCCCCATTCCTAATGGTTTAGGTTTGCCGGTAAGAATACTATACTTGTGTTGGTACAACATGTATTCATTTGAAACTTAATACATCAATTTGTTGTCGTTGTGTAAGGCCCTTGCAAATAAATTAAGCAGAATTATGCCCCATAAAGGAACTCAGAAAAATATTGGCTTGTTAAAGGATACGTATCAATCAAGATAAATATAAAGCATGCTTATTATTTTACATTCATTTTTTGTAAAATGTTTGTAAAGTTTTTAAAAGGGGGACTTTATTTATCTAAAAGCTGTAATGTCAGAATGGTATGGTGTTAGTTTTTGCCTTTGATGGTCATGAATTCCAATTCAGGTGAAGGCAATATGTTTTGTTCTTTGTATTCAACCTATATTGTAGTCACCCTATTTCCCTCCTTATTATGTGTGCGTCGTCAAATTTAAGATTGTCATTGCACTAGAGGTCACATTTTCCATTATTCTTCATGAAAATTGCTCCAATGTTCATCTTGAAAAATATCGAAGCTGAGTTTGAACCTTGTCATGTGCTTTAAAAAAACAGCCACGGTGATATCTCAGAAATATCTTGTGATCACTATATAGGCAACACGTATAGGCAACATATAACTCAATCTTGACACAACTTTGTCAGATTGTAAATCTTGAAATTATAATGCCAATTTATATTCTAAGTAATGTGCTAAAACTATGTCAGCAGGTCAAAATAAGTGTTATAACTTTAGATGTCACATTTGTAACTAAAATGTTGATGATACTTGGTCGGAATGTTTATCTTGACAATATCTAGGACAAGTAAGAATCTGATTAGCATTCATCCAAAAATTAGGTCACCGATTAAAATCTTAGAAAAACCTTGTTATCACTTTAAAGCCCACATTTAAGAATTTAATGAGACTTGGAAAAAGTTTTAAGATGATTAAGCTTTTATCAATAGTCAGTTTTAATGTATATCATTGAAAAAGTGTTGCTTTTACAAGGCTATTATTTAAAAAATTCAGATTATTGTAAGTGCCGAACGTATAGTGGTTGCTTTGAAATCGCCGCAAACAGACTTAAAACATATGGGTTTTCAAATCAATTCACTAATTGTTTTTGTCTATTGATCGGAATTTCAACTAAATGTGGATAAATTTACTGTACATTCTTAATTATAACTTCTTATAAAATGTGTTATAATTCCATCATCTTCAATTCCAGCATCTTCGCTATACATATCAAATAATTAGTCAGTGTATAAAGACATTGTTGTACAAAATGTTTACACTATCTATAATGATTTTCTTGATATTTGGGCATATTCGATTCCTGGGTAATATTTGTATGAGCTTTCTATCTCGGGCCTATTTGCCCTTTATTAGAAATATACCTTATTTTCCGAGAAAAGCATGGGGATCGCTTTTTGAAAAGCGTGGGGATATTGTGCTTATCTCCGCCGTCTGTCTGTCCGTCCTTGCCACTATCTCCTCCTACACTATAAGAACTAGAACCTTGAAACTTACACGCATGGTAGCTATGAGCATAATGTGTGACCCTGCACTATTTGGAATTTTGATCTGACCCCTTGGTCAAAAGTTATGGGGGTTGGGGTGGGGCCGGGTCAGAGAATTTCACTCATTTTTTCATGTTATTTTACATAAACTTCTTCATTTCTACACTGATTTACTTCAAATTGATACTGAACATCTCTTATGACAATACGGTCAATCTCAACTTTGCATGGCCCCATTACCAATCCTTGGAAGCCCCACCCACATAGACCAAACCCTACCCAATATTGACTTTTACTATAATTTCTTCATTTCCACACCGCTTCACTTCAAATTGATACTGAACTTCTCTTATGACAATACGGTCAATCTCAACTATGCATTGCCCCATTACCAACCCTGGGGAGCCCTGCCCACATAGGCCACACCCACCCAAAATTACCTTAACCATAATTACTTCATTTCTACACCGATTCACTTCTAATTGATACTGAACTTCTCTTATGACAATACGGTCAATCTCAACTATGCATGGCCTCATTACCAATCCTGGGGCGCCCCGCCCACATAGGCCACTCCCACCCAAAATGGCCTTTTACTATAATTTCTTTATTTTTACACCAATTCACTTCTATTGATACTGAACTTCTCTTATGACAATACGGTCAAACTCAACTATGCATGGCTCCATTACCAACCCTGGGGCGCCCCGCCTACATAGGCCACACCCACCCAAAATTGCCTTTACTATAACTTCTTCATTTCTACACCGGTTCACTTCTAATTGATACTGAACTTCTCTTATGTATGGTCAATCTCAACTAGGCATGGCCCCATAACCAACCCTGGTGCGTCCCTGGGTCAAACATGCGGCGTGGGGATACGCGTCGGCCTCTGCCACGCCATTTCTAGTTTGATTGCTCAGGGAGCTTTTGTGACCGGTCTTTGTCCGTCGTCAGTCCGTCCGTTAACATTTGTTCGTAAACACTCTAAAGGGCACATTTCTTTTCTGATCTTCATGAAACTTGGTCAGAAGCTTTGCCCCAATGATCTCTCGGTCGAGTTCGAAAGTGGGTCATGCCGGGTCAAAAACTAGGTCACTAGGTCAAAAAAAAGAAAAACCTTGTAAACACTGTAGAAGTCACATTTCATGCCTAATCTTCATGAAACTTTGTCAAAATATTTGTCTTAATGATATGTTGGTTGAGGTCAAAAGTGGTTCTGGTCCGTTGAAAAACATGGCCGCCAGTGGGCGGAGCAGTTTTCCTGATTTGGCTATAGAGATACCTTGTAAACACTCTAGATGCCACTTTTTTTACAGATCTTCATGAAACGTGGTCAGAACATTTGTCCTAATGATATCTCGATCGAGTTCGAAACAGGGTCATGCTGGGTCAAAAACTAGGTCACAGGGTCAAAAAAAAATAAAAGCCTTGTAAACACTGTAGAAGTCACATTTCATGCCCCATCTTCATGTAACTTTGTCAAAATGTTTGTCTTAATGATATGTTGGTTGAGTTCAAAAGTGGTTCTGGTCCGTTGAAAAACATGGCCGACAGTGGGCGGGGCAGTTTTCCTTATTTGGCTATAGAGAAACCTTGTAAACACACTAGAAGTCACAATTTTTGCCCAATCATCATGAAAGTTGGTTTAAACATTGGTTTTATTGATATCTCGGACGAGTTCAAAAATGGTCCAGAACGGTGAAAAAACATGGCCGCCAGTGGGCGGGCCATTTTTCTCTATTTGTATATAGTGAAAACATGTTAACACTCTAGAAGTCACATTTTTGGCCCAATTTTCATGAAATTTGGTCAGAACATTTGTTTCCTTGATACGAGAGATGAGTTCAAAAATGGTTTCGGTCAGTTGAATAACATGGCTGCGGGGGGGGGGGGCAGTTTTCTTATATTTATATAGTAAAAAAAGCTTGTGAACACTCTAGAAGTCACATTTTTTGCCCAATCATCATGAAACTTAGTGAAAAGATTGGTTTTATATACAGATCTCAGATGAGTTCGCAAATGGTTCCGATCGGTCAAAAACCATGGCCGCCAGGGGGTGGGGCAGTTTTCCTAATGTGACAAGAGAGAAACCTTGTGATCGATCACTATAGAAGTCACATTTTTTGCCTAATCATCATTAAACTTAGTCAAGACATTGGTTTTATTGATTTCTCTGACAAGTTGGAAAATGGCTCAGATCGGTGAAACACACTTTTTAGCTCACCTGATTGCTCAGGTGAGGTTTTAGGATTGGTCTTTGTCCGCCGTCCGTCCACATTTGGTTTGTTTAAACGCTGTAGAATTCACACTTCTCAAGCATTCTTTATGAAAGTTGTTGAAAGATCTCAGTCAAGTTTGATAATGAGCAAAATCACATAATTAATGCCATAATTATTGCCCTCAGATTGTCCAAATTTTCATTTTATTATACAAAATCCTTGTAAACACTAGAGGTCACAATTTCAGATTTTATGAATCTTGGTCAAAATATTTATTTTTATGTCCCCCACTATAGTAGTGGGGGACATATTGTTTTTGCCCTGTCTGTTGGTAGGTCTGTTGGTCTGTTGGTTGGTTGGTTTGCGCCAACTTTAACATTTGCAATAACTTTTGCAATATTGAAGATAGCAACTTGATATTTGGCATGCATATGTATATCATGAAGCTGCACATTTTGAGTGGTAAAAGGTTAAGGTCAAGGTCATTCTTCAAGGTCAAAGGTCAAATATATGGGTAAAAATTGCTCATTTAATGTACACTTTTGCAGTATTTCAATATTCAATATAGCAACTTGATATTTGGCATGCATGTGTATCTCATAGAGCTGCACATTTTGAGTGGTGAAAGGTCAAGGTCAAGGTCATCCTTCAAGGTCAGAGGTCAAAATTATGTGGACAAAATCGCTCATTTTATGAGTACTTTTGCAATATTAAAGATAGCAATTTGATATTTGGCATGCATGTGTATCTCATGGAGCTGCACATTTTGAGTGGTGAAAGATGAAGGTCAAGGTCATCCTTTAAGGTCAGAGGTCAAATATATGTGGCCCAAATCGCTTATTTTATGAATACTTTTGCAATATTGAAGATAGCAACTTGATATTTGGCATGCATGTGTATCTCATGGAGCTGCACATTTTGAGTGGTGAAAGGTCAAGGTCAAGGTCATCCTTCAAGGTCAAATATATGGGTCAAAATTGATCATGTAATGTCACTTCTGCAATATTGAAGCTAGGAATTTTATATTTAAAATGCATGTGTATCTCATGGAGCTGCACATTTTGAGTGGTGAAGGGTCAAGATCAAGGTCATCCTTCAAGGTCAAACGTCATATAGAGGGACATTGTGTTTCTCAAACACATCTTGTTGTTAGCAAAGTTTGATGTTTGGTAAGGGGGGTCAACTCAAAATATAGGTCACCAGGTCAAATCTTACAAAAACACTCCATACACCAGAGTTTTGGTTCAATAATATAAAACTTGATATTTGTCTGGACATTATCTTGGTCAAGTATGACGTTAGGTAAAGATTTAATGAACTGACTCCTCTCAGGTGAGCGAACTAGGGCCATCTTGGCCCTCTTGATTGATTTATGATAGGTTTTAATTGAGCGAAACTATTGTATGTACTGAAGTCTGATATTTTATTTTATTAATGCACAATATACAGGAATTTTTGTGTTAAATATTCAAGAATGTGTTCAACTCATATGATGTTTTAACTTATGATATATAATGGGCAAAATATTTATGCCTTCAATTTTAGACATTTATTGTATTATTTCATTATGTGTAATTGCAATTTCTTTTAATCATCATGTAAACGGCATGGAATCGTGGTTTTTTTCAACATGCATCATATAAATATTGCATTGAACTGCAATAAATTTGTTGGAAACAATTAAGAAATTTAAGTCATTAGACAATGCAATACTTTTAATCAGTTTGTTTTATGATTTCAGAAATGCTCAAAATTTTGAAGACACATTACAAAAGAAAACTGAGTAACTTGACCTTCTCACCATTGAATGATAGTGTTGCAGCCCCTTTAGATGATTTCTACATGCAACCAAATATTCAGCTCATGAAAAAAGACAAGGGGTGCTTTATCAAAACTGGTACACAAATTCTGTTATACAAAAACCTGTTTTCTAAGGACAGCAAATTAAACCAACAGACTTTCATACAAGGCGAAGCTGGGTCAGGTAAATCCACTTTTCTGGCCAGATTAGTTATGGACTGGTGTGATTCACCTAAGAGAAGCGATAATTTCTTTCAAGATTTAAAAACTCTGAAAGATTACAAGTTCATATTTCTTGTCACATTAAGGAATTCAGTTCAGGAGTTTAATATTGAAGAGATTATTAAACAACAGGTAATTGACTCCCTTTATGGCAAAGAGGATTGTGAGAAAGCGTACAAACTACTGAATGAAATCATGAAACAGGAACATTGCTTAATACTATTGGATGGTCTAGATGAGTGGACCGGACCTGGAAATGATCACAACCTACCGGAATTAAAAGCATTACATTACACTGAAAGCCGCTGCGACCTGTTAATTACTACTCGACCTTGGAAATTGGCTGATGGAAAGATTAAGGATTCCGAGATTGACATATTATTGCAACTAGAAGGAATAAAATATCCGTTTAAGCTCAGCAAATGCATCCTTCGTAGAAAGTACCAAGATGAAAATGTTCTGAAAGCAAAAAACTCAGCCTTTACAAAGTACATACAGAAACAGAAGCTGAAAGAGTTACTGCAATCGCCAATGATGCTGTCTGTCATCGTATGTTGGCATGATGAAGGAGAGCGCAAACTTATTTCAAAGTGTGAAATTTACAGTTCTTTGATTGACAGTCTTCTAAAGAAAGTGAGCAATGAAGAGGGATACTTTGAAGATCAGCGGTTTAACTGTTTCGCTGAGACACAATACATACAACCAAATATTCACCACGTGAATCAAATAGCTGAAGCAGCATTCCGTTTGTTGTTTTCAGATATACAGGAAAAATCACTAGTATTTGGTGCCAAAGATCTCAAACTTGAGGATGCGCAGAGAAAGTTTGCCTTGAAAGCCGGTATTTTAACAAAAGCGAAGACATCAAGTCTAGCAAGATCATCATCAACGTTTTCATTTTTCCACAAAAGCATTCAAGAATTCCTTGCTGCATACTATATCGCATGTAATGAGAAAGTCATCAATGAAACCATTGCTGGATATTTTGAACAATATGACAAATCTTACCTTGCCATGACCCAACTCTTTATATTTCTGTGTGGAGTGAGCATCTCTGCAGGGAATGCACTCTCTGACTTGATGAATAAATCTAACGTGAAGTATAACTCCCATGGAAACACCCTGTATCAGGACTGCGTCTTTGCTGGATATAGAGAGGCGGTTGCCAATAATAGACAGAGTACCGGTAGTATTAACCTTAGACTCACTTGTTTCATCATCAACGACATCAGTCTAGATTTACAAAACCTCTGGAATATGAATGTGTCAAATGTCATGTCACTAACAATGAGGTTACCATCTGTACATAGAGTTTACACAGGATTTAAGATTGACCTGTCATTGTGCCACAAGCTGAAGTCATTACAACTCGAGGGCCCAGGTATAGAGTTGAAAGGTAAAAATATACAATATTTTATTGTTAGCATCATATTTAACAGGTGAAGTTTACCATTCACATGTTATGTTATATTTAAGATTTGCAACTTAATGTTATACGTATATGTATCTCAGATTGCTATACATATGTAGTTCTGTACAGCAAACCTGTTTTACTGTATGATAAGACAATAAGCATACATCTCAAATATTGTTTTAATTGTGCGTGGTCATTTAGGTAAGGTGTTTATCACATGAAGCACAATGTAGAAATAACTTTTGATCAAATACCAACATGAGCATACTATATCCTGTTCTATTGTCGTTAGCATATGCATACAATTAACATGTAGTACAATAGAAATCCTTGCCAAATAAGTTGCACATTCTTGTGTTGGGCACAAGTCTCTTAAAGAAACTTTCAGTTTGGAAAAATGATTATCAAATAAGTGTCATAGATTCCAAACAGAATAAAAATATGTTTAAACAAGCAAAATAACACTTCAGAAGAAGAAAAATAGTAGAACTATTGGTTCTTTAATAGATAATCATCGTTCAAAATCGGTAAAATAATAAAGCATTTGAAACCATTTCCAACATAACTTGGAAAGTCCACTGAGAACTGACAAAGCATTAATGTCAACAGTGAAGCCAGTGTAAAAACCACCAAGTTTTATCAAATCATGCATCTGGGGTGAAAATTGGCCCTTCCTGAGGGTTACATGTTTTCCTAATATGTATATAGTAAAACTATTGAAAAATCTCTGAAACAATGGCTGTTTGTAAAACATGCATGCCTCCCATATGAGCTGTCAGTTGTAGTGGCAGCCATTGTGTGAATATGTTTTTTGTTACTGTTACCTTGACCTTTGACCTAGTGACCTAAAAATCAATAGGGGTCATCTGCCAGTCATGATCAATGTACCTATGAAGTTTCATGATCCTAGACCTAATTATTCTCGAGTTATCATCCGGAAACCATTTTACTGTTTCGAGTCACCTTGACCTTTGACATAGTGACCTGAAAATTAATAGGGGTCATCTGCCAGCCATGATCAATGTACCTATGAAGTTTCATGATCCTAGGCATAAGCATTCTTGAGTTATCCTCGGGAAACCATTTTACTATTTCGAGTCACTGTGACCTTGACATTTGACCTAGTGACCTGAAAATCAATCGGGGTCATCTGCCAGTCATGTTCAATGTACATATGAAATTTCATGATCTTAGGCATAAGCATTCTTGAGTTATCATTCGGAAACCATTTTACTACTTAAAGTCACTGTGACCTTGACCTTTGACCTAGTCACCTGAAAATCAAAAGGGGTCATCTGCCAGTTATGATCAATGTACCTATGAAGTTTCATGATCCTATGCATAAGCATTCTTGAGTTATCATCCGGAAACTTCATAGGTACATTGATCATGACTTGCAGATGACCCCTATTGATTTTGAGGTCAAAGGTCAAGGTCACGGTGACCCGAAATAGTAAAATGGTTTTTTGATGAAAACTCAAGAACGCATACGCAGCCAACAGGGCGAACTCTGAACAATATAACTGAAGAAACTGGTCTGTAATCCTAAATCTATAATTATCAGTCCAATGAAACATCATCCTTGAGTTAAATACACTGATCAGTAAAAATATTATCAGAATATGAGATTTTTTGTATATTTTGTATATTAAAGATTGTGTTGATGTTTAATTTTGTTGATTAATATAAATATAAGCAGGACAGGGGAGGTAATACTATATTATATCTTTCTTATATACAGGGGAAACAAATGCCATAAGTTTAAATTTCATGTTTAATAAGAGGATATTTGTTCATGTCAGTTTGAGATCATTTGTTATTTTTTATGATCACATTTTATTATTACTTTGACAAAACAACACTTACCTGAATACCACAATGGATTCCACCCAAACAATACCCCACGCCCCTACCAGAATCCCTTCCCCCCCCAACCTCACCCCCCCCCCCATATTTTGTTTTAAACAGCAGCTAAGTAAGTACCACACCCCACATTATACCCCCCTCTCAACCCCCCACCCCCCTACCCCCCCTACCCCCCCCCCAATTTTTTTTTTTAACATCTAATAAATTACCACACCCCACATTACACCCGCCTCTCACTCCCCCCCTACCCCCCATCCCCCCCCCCCCAAAAAAAAAATTTTTTTTTGAACATCTTATAAATTACCACCCTCCACATTATACCCCCCTCTCACTCCCCCCTCAATCATGACTGGCAGATTACCCCTATTGATTTTCAGGTCACTAGGTCAAAGGTCAAGGTCACAGTGACTCGAAATAGTACAATGGTTTCCGGATGATAACTACATTAGGTCAAAGGTCAAGGTCACAGTGACAAAAAACGTATTCACACAATGGCTGCCACTACAACTGACAGCCCCTATGGGGGGCATGCATGTTTTACAAACAGCCCTTGTTTTTGAATGTATTAAATTAGTAAAAAACAAACGTTGAAGTTATGAACAATAAGTCTAACAAAGCAATAGATGTTCCAATTACAAAAAAAGAAGTAAAATTACAGCATTTCCTTCATAATTACAAAACGTTACTTTTGACTTTAAAAACATGTTATCATTTTGCCTTGCATCCCCATGATATATTTATTTATATTTTCTGATATTGCACCACCAGGCCCCGTGTTCACAAAACTTTTTACTGACATCTAAAATCAATTTTGCATGACATTGAAAATCTATTTCAATTTGCTTCGTGACCACGGGGCCACATTTTGACAGTGCATCAACAACAGCCCTTTAACAATGTTGAAAATAAGAAACATAATTGGATAGATTTCAGTCTTTATTTGGCTCCAAACTTAATGTTTTTGAAGCACAGTAACTGAGCTGCATGCATCATTTTGTCTCACGAAAAGTTGTGAAAGACTCAAAGAGTAAAGTGAACTCCATGACCTTTCACAGGTATGTATATATTAACGATATACATATCAATATGTAAGGGGTGTGATTTTTCCGCGGATCATGTTGGGGTCATTTCTGAGATTTGCATAAATTCGTAAAAAAATGATATGGGTGGGGGGTAACGATTCTGTGGACGTATTTCATAAGCGGCCCAGAATAATTGCGGCCCGTGAAAGCTCTCCGCATATTATACTGGTAGATTGTGCCTAAGCATTTACTTTTATAACGAGCAATGTCATTGGCTGTCGTTTCCCAATCTTCAAATTGAAATGGATCTTTTAAAATGTGTTTGTTTTTTCTTTGTCGATTCATGCAAATGGCGATTTTGTGAAGCGAAAATTGAAATTACTGAAAGAACGAAAGAATCTCAAAAAATCTCAGAGATTTACTCTTAAGAGAAAAGCAAATTTAAATTTGAATAATTTGAAACAACGATGGATATAAATCAGAAAGCAATACCACTTTCTGAATGGGTTCTGAAGATCAACTATCTTGGTTAGGCAAAGATTATTCCATCATACATGTGAACAAATCTTGAACTACTGATCCTCTGGTAAAGTGTTGAAAGTTGAACACTGACAGTGTTTACCATATTTTAACGGTAAAGACATGGAGCTCAAACGAAAGATTGCAGAAATTGTTCACACAGATTGTTGTTGATCACTGTTCACCTTGTATAATAATTAACAATAATATATTCAATTTGAAGTTAAATAGAGGATATTTTTGTTTTAATCCACTTTAAATTTGATTTCTTCCATAGTAAATAGGGGTAGATTGGTCACTGTCGGCTCTGGTACTACTTTAAAGTACCCCCAGTATTCTTTAAGTTCATATCAACGTACCAAAGGTACTAAAATGATACCTAAATGTACCTGGCCAATATTAGACTTACCTGAGTTGATTTCCGGCCCAAAATCCAGTCTTAATAAAAAAAATTTGGTTGGGCTACAAGCTTTGAAATTTCACTAGCCCGAATCAATTTTAACTAGCCCGAATATAAAAGTTACAATTCTGTTACATTTATAACTACATGTATGTTTGTATTGAAGAAACAATAGAACAATAAAGATTAAACAAATACACACTTGATTCTGTTTTTATTCACAGTTAATGTCTGACAAAAAAATTAAAACAATATCAACAGACATCTCCATTCAATCATGGTCATTGTCTGAGTCTCCGACATCCAGGTCTTACATA
The DNA here is from genome assembly GCF_020536995.1 of Dreissena polymorpha. Taxonomy (NCBI): domain Eukaryota; kingdom Metazoa; phylum Mollusca; class Bivalvia; order Myida; family Dreissenidae; genus Dreissena; species Dreissena polymorpha. The sequence continues at coordinate 21,251,187 of NC_068363.1, forward strand.
TTATGTATGCTCCTTAAGGCGGCCTGAAAAAACAAACAATGTTATAACATGATATAAATTTTCCAAACAAATATCCGAATAAAGTAAAAAAAATGTCAAACTAGCAATAATATATGTGCATAAGAAGTAGCACAAGAAGGCAACTTTTCCTCCCAAACTTCTGAGTATTCTAAATCTAAAACGACATTTGTAGCAGTAGTTCTATCACCTAAGCCACATATGGTTTATCATATCGCCGATTTGCTGATTTTATCAGCATCTAAAATGCAGTGTAATACACCTCTGAATTTACTTTCAGGATTTGTACCTTGACAGATAAACTTTATCTGTACAAAAAAACTATACTTGCAAAGTGCATGATATTTAATTGCTTTTTTAGCTCCATTGGCCAAAGGCCAGCGGGGCTTATGTCATGGTCCTGTGTCCGTCGTGTGTGCGTGCGTCCGTGCGTGCGTGCGTTAACTTTTTCTTTAAACATCTTCTTCTCCTAAACTACTGGTCCAATTCTGATGAAATTTCTCAGGAATGTTCCTGTGGTGAACCTCTTTCAAATTTGTTCAAATTATGCCCCTGGGGTCAAATTTGACTTTGCCCATGGGGGTAAAAAAATTGAAAATTTGCTTATATAAGGCCTATTTTGTGAAAACTTTAAAAATCTTCTTGTCCATAACCATTGGGCCTAGGGCTACCAAATTTGGTATGTAGTGACATCTAATAGTCCTCTACCAAGTTTGTTCAAATTATGCCCCTGGGGTCAAATTTGACCCTGCTCTGGGGAGTCAAAAAATCGAAAATTTGCTTATATAAGTTCTATTTTGTGCGAACTTTAAAATCTTCTAGTCCATAACCGTATGGCATAGGGCTATCAAATTTGGTATGTAATGACATCTTATAGTCCTCTACCAAGTTTGTTCAAATTAAGCCCCTGGGATCAAATTTGACCGTTCCCCAGGGGTCACAAAATTGAACATATGCTTATATTGGGCCCATTTTGTGCGAACTATAAAAATCTTCTTGTCCATAACCATTGGGCCTATTTCTATCAAATTTGGTAGGTAGTGACATCTAATAGTTCTCTACTTAGTTTTTTAGCTCCACTGGCCAAAGGCCAGCGGGGCTTATGTCATGGTCCTGTGTCCGTCGTGTGTGCGTGCGTGCGTGCATCAACTTTTTCTTAAAAATTCTTCTCCTAAACTACTGGTCAAATTCTGATGAAATTTCTCAGGAATGTTCCTGTGGTGAACCTCTTCAAATTTGTTCAAAAGATGCCCCTGAGGTCAAATTTGACTTTGCCCCTGGGGGTAAAAAAATTGAAAATTTGCTTATATAAGGCCTATTTTGTGCAAACTTTATAAATCTTCTTGTCAAGAACCATTGGGCCTAGGGCTACCAAACTTGGTATGTAGTGACATTTTATAGTCTTCTACCAAGTTTGTTCAAATTATGCCCCTGGGGTCAAATTGGATCCTGCCCCGGGGGGTCAAAAAATTGAAAATTTGCTTATATAAGGCCTATTTTGTGCAAACTTTAAACATCTTCTTGTCCATAACCGTATGGCGTAGGGCTACCAAATTTGGTATGTAGTGACATCTTATAGTCATCTACCAAGTTTGTTCACATTATGCCCCTTGGGTCAAATATGACCCTGCCCCGGGGGGTTGAAAATTTGCTATATAAGGCCTATTTTGTGCAAACTTTAAAAATCTTCTTGTCCATAACCATTGGGCCTAGGGCTATCAAATTTGCTATGTAGTGACATCTTATTGTTTTCTACCAAGTTTGTTCAAACTATGCCCCTGGGGTCAAATTTGAACCTGCCCCGGGGGGGTTAAAAAATAGAACATTTGCTTATATAGGGCCTACTTTGTGCAAACTTTAAAAATCTTTTTAACCATAACCATTGGGCCTAGGGCTACCAAATTTGCTATGTAGTGACATCTTATAGTCTTCTACCAAGTTTGTTCAAATTATGCCCCTGGGGTCACATTTGACCCTGCCCCGGGGGTCAAAAAATTGAACATTTGCTTATATAAGGCCTATTTTGTGAAAACTTTAAAAATCTTCTTGTCCATAACCATTGGGCCAAGGGCTACCAAATTTGGTATGTAGTGACATCTTATAGTCCTCTACCAAGTTTGTTCAAATTAAGCCCCTGGGATCAAATTTGACCCTACCCCAGGGGGGGTCAAAAAATTGAAAATTTGCTTATAAAAGGCCTATTTTGTGAAAACTTTAAAAATCTTCTTGTCCATAACCATTGGGCCTAGGGCTACCAAATTTTGTATGTAGTGACATCTAATAGTCCTCTACCAAGTTTGTTCAAATTATGCCCCTGGGGTCAAATTTGCACCCCGCCCTGGGGGGTCAAAAAATTGAAAATTTGCTTATATAAGTCCTATTTTGTCAGTGCTCCAGCTAGGATTTGAAAAGGGCAGGGGGGCTTTTTTGTCAAAAGGGCACTTTCGACGCGCAGTATTTTGTCAAAAGGGCACTTTCGATGCGCAGTATTTTGTGAAAAGGGCACGTTCGAGTGCGCGGGTGTTTCTGGAATGCTTCCTATTGCATGTTAATTTATATGTTATAAATAATTGTATTATTCCGATTATTATTAAACCATTCAAATATAATGTCTACAATGAGGATTAAACTAATTACCATGTAATAAGAGATTTATGAATTATCATATGTAAAAAAAAATAATAATAATAATTTTTTTTTGAGGGGGGGGGGGCAGGGCGGAGGTTCGGGGGGCAGTGCGGAGGTTCGGGAGGGCAGGGCGCGGCGCCCTTCGATTTAGGCCTAGCTGGAGCACTGTTTGTGCAAACTTTAAAAATCTTCTTGTCCATAACAGTATGGCATAGGGCTACCAAATTTGGTATGTAATGACATCTTATAGTCCTCTACCAAGTTTGTTCAAACTAAGCCCCTGGGATCAAATTTGACCGTTCCCCAGGGGTCACAAAATTGAACATATGCTTATATTTGGCCCATTTTATGCAAACTATAAAAATCTTCTTGTCCATAACCATTGGGCCTATTTCTATCAAATTTGGTAGGTAGTGACATCTAATAGTTCTCTACTTAGTTTTTTCAAATTATGCCCCTGGGAACAAATTTGACATTGCCCCAGGGGTCACAAAAATGAACATATGCTTAAATAAGGCCTATTTTGTGCAAACTTCAAACATCTTCTTGTTCTTAATTATAGAGCCTAGGGCTACTAAATTTGGTATGTTGTGATATCTAATAGTTCTCTACCAAATTTGTTCAAATTATTCCCCAGGGATCAAATTTGACCCTGTCCCGGGAGGTCACAAAACTGAACATATGACGTTTACCAGGGGAGATTACTGCGGCCGTGTGGCTGTGACCAACAACAACAACATCTTGTAAACATGAGATAAAACCCTGTCATTTAGTGCCATTTTAGATCAGATGGTGACTGCTTACAAAGGAATTGAAGTAAGAACATGTGTTCTGAATGTTTTTCTTATAAACTGAAAAAAGTCGGGATTTATTTAAATATGTCGAAAGTGACCATATATCCGGATAAAAAAATTTCGGATGACATGTTTATTTAATGTCTTTTTTGTAGTGTTTAAACCAGTTTAATGATATCTTATTGATTTTTAAACACAACTTCCATGAACATAATTATTTCCATAAAAGTCAATATATGATTCTGCATTGTAAACTCAAACTTTGTATCAAAGAGAAGGTGTTGGAATTAATGAAGTGCAATGTTCTTAACTGTCTATATGCTGCTTTTTAATAACTAATGATTCATTGTTCCATTTGTGAATTGTGACTCATGAATTGTGGAGATATGATTGTCAATTGCTCAACGATCTCAGGGTTTTCATTAGGATTCTTTGAAGCAGGCTTTTGAGTTATTTGAGGGGGCCAACCTGCTAGGGGGGTCCGGGGGCCCCCCTGAAATTTTTTTAAATAAAGGTGCCAAATCGTGGCTTCTGAGCGATTTTGGGCACATATTTTACATGCTTTTCCTCAGTTAAAATAGAGGATATTAATGTGAATTGTTAAGTCCTCAGGTTACATCAACTTTCAGGGGTGTCAATTGTCCCAAATTTGAAATCCTGAAAATAAAATCTGGGTGCCGATAGGGCCCATGGTGGGTTCAGGGCACACCCTGGACAGGGGTCCAGGGGGGCCAGAGGCCCCCGGAAGCACCTGCAATTTAGCTTATTTGAAACAAAGAAATCGCTTCTCCTGAGCTTTAAGACACCTGTTTTTTAAGAGATTCAAAACAGAAAAAAATACTTTGGCTAGCAAATATCACAATCTATTTCTTTAAATTTTCATGTAGATGCATGGGTCTGAGGTGGAATGTCCCCGTCGGGGGCGAAGGGCCCGGGCCCTAGCTTAATGTATAATTTCTGTGCAGTACATAACATGTATTCTTTACAGTATTAATGAAAATCTGAATTAAACAAACACTGGAAATTTTAACATTTTAATAAGTTGTAACTTCCAATAATGACAATGACATTTCATGTTGAGTGAACATTCATGGCATTTATTTTCATCCGCACACTAGGTGTTGCAGCAAATACCTCTTTCTGATTCTGGGGATGTTTCATACCATATTTCCTACACGGCAAACAGTACATCCCCTCTCCCTCTATGTAACCACCATCTTTTCGCTGTCATCCAATTATGTTGAAATGTCTTGGGGGTTAAACGTTGTTCTTCTTGATGACTGATGGAAGTGCAGTCCGTCTTGCCACACACATGGACATTGTGCACTTTCTTCGATGAGTCGAACAGAGTGGTCAATGCATTCCTACATTCCTCAGGACTCCATGCTTTTGTTTCATGGACATCTGTGAAGAAGGAAAATTTATCATGATTTGGAGCAGGAGTGTGTCTTGCGTAGATGTGACAGAAAAACCTCTGAAGATTTGTATGGGATGAAAATCCCAAGAATCAGAAATAGTTATTTCTGTCAAATCTAACCATGACACATGCAGTGCATACACTGTAACACAAGGTCCAAATTTCACTTGGGTGTGCATGAAAATAAATGCCATTAATGTGCAAGCCATTTTATGTCGGTCAATAGAGAAACATCGCTAATGTTATACTTGTTATATACAAACCAACTTAAAATAAAATGTATTTGTATTTGCACTCTGAATTAGACAGTTGCTTGTACAAATCTACAGCAGCTGCAAACATTTTGTATTTTTTTCATACAAGAAAAGCATGTCATTTTCTATGTGCAGTATACTATTTATTAATAAATTGCTATACTGTTAAATAATTAAGCCACAACTTTCTGCAGTTGTTTTGATTTTAAAGAGCTAATAATATGTTTAAACCATGCAGACAGATTGCTTCCCAGTTTGTTTGTTTTTATATGAAGTTAGCCTTGGTAAAAAAATCATTTTGCAAAATTGAATGATCTGACGAGTACTAAAAGTTTAACATACTTACTGACCATAAATATAAATGTTACCTGTGGGTGGTGTACATGTTTGTTGTTTTGGTCCCTCAGGTTTAGAGTTTTCTGTACTAGTACCACTATAACTATCCACAACATGGTTGGATTCTTCGTTTGCCTTTGACATCTGCACTTGCACGGGTTCAGATGTCTGTAAATGTATGGGTTCAGATGAGCATCCTGCACTGGCATCACTGTGTGTTTCATGACTGTCTTTTTCTGAAATAATTGATTATTCAGTTTATAAAGATTGTGTGTCTATTGACATGAGAATAATTGTTTTTATTTGATCAACTTAGGCAATTTTTTGGAAAAAAAATCGGGCATAGGTTGCCCCAGCCGATGCAATCTTAGGATTTAAATATTTTGCTGAGGAAGCTTCTTTGGGCCATTTTTTTTCAAATACAAATTTGGACATAGCTCAACATTGCAGTGCCAATTCAATATATTTAGCATTTTAGGCAACCAAGTCCGACCTTAATCATGAAAAAATCAGGAGAGTTTGGGGCTCGAGAGTTTCATTTATCCTAATGAAAGACTCACCCTCCTGTAAAATGTGGTAAATAAATCCACTTACCGCTCGGAGGATCAAAACTCCGCGAAGAAACCAAACATCAACGAAATCTGTCGAAAATCGAATAAGAAACGAAATGTAAGTGTAGCAGGAAAGTGCATTTATCCGGAGGTGCCGGTAAATGATAAACGTTAACAAAACTGGAACAAGATAACTTCAACAGGGAACTATCGTTCTTACTCGAAACACAAACAAAAAAGTCGTTTCTTTTTCCTTTTTTTGACATATCCAATTGTTGACTATGTCACAGTTTGTGACCTTGAATCAAAGTCGTACAGTCTCTTTACCCGCTCCGCGATTGGACAATTACATCGATACGACCAATGAGAAAGCAGTTAACATATATCGGTTAAGGTTGTTTACTTCCGTTTCAGACAGTTAGTATATTTACGAATACTAAATATCTCGTCATCGTCGTGAAAATTTGCCGATTTTTTTATATTTTTTTAATTTTCTTTCCGAATTTGAGCCGGCCTGAATAACATTTGAGGCGGTCAAATCGGCCGCCGGCCGCCTCCTAATGAAAACCCTGCGATCTATACAAATTTCTGATCATTTTATAATTTTCTTAATATAAGTTATGAATTGATCTTAGAAGTCATATGTATTACTTAATTAAATACATTTATAAATATAAGAAATAATCTTTAGATTATCATAATATTCTCAGGCCTGTTGGTCTAAGGGATGTGTGGGTTGTTAATTATATGTATGCCCCTCTTCGAAGAAGAGGGTGTTTATTGTTTTGCACATGTCGGTCCGTCCGTCATCCGTATGTCCGTCCACCAGGTGGTTTCTGGATGATAACTCAAGAACGCTTAGGCCTAGGATCATGACACTTCAAAGGTACATTGATCATGACTCGCAGATGACCCCTGCTGATTTTGAAGTCACTAGGTCAAAGGTAAAGGTCACGGTGACCCGAAATAGTAAAATGTTTTCCGGATGATAACTCAAGAACGCTTATGCCTATTATCATGAAACTTGATAGGTACATTGATCATGACTCGCAGATGAACCCTATTGATTTTTAGGTCACTAGGTCAAAGGTCAAGGTCACGGTGACCGGAAATAGTAAAATGGTTTCCGGATGATAACTCAAGAACGTTTTATGCCTAGGATCATGAAACTTCATAGTTGCATTGATCATGATTTGCAGATGACCCCTATTGATTCTCAGGTGAAAGGTCAAGGTCACTGTGACCCGAAATAGTAAAATGTTTTCTGGATGATAACTCAAGAACGCTTATTCCTAGGATCATGAAACTTCATAGGTACATGGATCATGACTCGCAGATTACCCCTATTGATTTTCAGGTCACTAGGTCAAAGGTCACGGTGACTCAATTAGAATAATGGTTTCCGTATGATAACTAAAGAAAGCTTACGCCTAGGATCATGAAACTTCATAGGTACATTTATCATGACTCGCAGATGACCCCTATTGATTTTCAGGTCACTAGGTCAAAGGTCAAGGTCAAAGTGCCAAAAAATGTATTCACTCAATGGCTGCCACTACAACTGACAGCCCATATGGGGGGGCATGCATGTTTTACAAACAGCCCTTGTTTGAGATGATTCTTTACAAAGAAAGATGCTACTATTGTATTTGTTATAAATGTGTGAAAGGCTCTAAGAAGGAACCAGAGATTATTAACCCTTTACCAAACACCAACAGGATTTTACGGGTTTATAGCTGACGACTTTATAAAAAATTATGATAAAATGAGAAATTGCTCAAGATGAGCAATTTCTCCTTTATCACAATTATTTCTACCCTACCTGATTATTTCCTTAATATTCCATTACAATTTAATTGTCGTCTGCAACCTTTTTCAAATTGGGAAAGTCCAAAATGTGTCGTTTGGTAAAGGGTTAAGGCATTTTGATTTCTACGGGTCTTGTGAATCTGTTTCAAATCAAATGCGTATATTTGATCTTCAACATCTAAAAATATGTGAAATAGAAAGAACGACAATATCTTTTGGAGAGATAAATGTACCTACGTTATAAGCAATGGGACTGTGCTTCAAAGGAACAATTCCCGGGCTATTTAGTCTGTTTAGTTAACACGGTAGTAACTTTTTCCATATATAAAAATGCTCACCCTTCCAACTTTAAGCGCCCAATGGGACGAGGGATAGACAGAGAAAGTCACATGCTTGAGTACATTTCAACCCATGCGCATTGCGCGTTTTTTTCGCATAAAAAAACAGTGGAGCGATACAGGGCCATCATGGCCCTCTTGTTTTAACATAATGTATGACATGCACATACCAGCAAGTCAGCAATGCAGGCGTATAATCAAATTCCTTGGAGACATCAAAACGAAGCAAAGACCGATTATTTTTCCATGACGTTTGGAATTATTTTTGTTTCGTTGTTCATATTTTGTGTTGCTTCCTTCATTCTCATTTTGCGGTTGAAGTTTGTGCGATGCGCGCTCAAAATAACACAGAAAATACATTAAAATAAATGAATGCCGCAAGTTCTACACCCAGTAGTAATAATTGTTAGAGCGTCTCGTGAGATCGTCTTACAACACTGTTCGATAAGCGTCTAATCAATAAGTGCACAAGGGAAACAACCAGTGCAGTTTTGAATAAGCGTCTTTATGAAGCTTTTTCGGACTTGTTACTAAGTTCGGACATGAAAAAAAGCACTCGACCCATTGGGCTACCGGCTTGGAATTTTCACTCGACCAACGCAAAAATCACTCGACCCGGTCGACAGTCGAGCGGGTTACGGCCAAAACTGAAAATCAGATGTTGTAAAACATCACCAAACAAAATTATATTTGAACAAAACCTGCCTCAACATGCATTTTGTGTATAAGTTTGGATTTTTTTTAATTTTACAGAATATTGGAATAAACACATAATGAATATGAAAAAATCAGATGAAAACTACCGATTGAGCATTAGTATTCTTACTCTTAGGAACGTTTGAGTATATTTTCTATACTGGGATACATTTTAGTATACTTAAAGAGAAGCCTTGGTACTTGGAACGTAAAATGGCATTATACCATGAAATCTGCAAGCAGTATGCATTTTTTTTTTTAGAGGGTGATGAGAATGTGCTTGATGACATATTGACTGGCAACCAGGATGATGAATTACTTAATGCTGAAGATTCAATGGACATTTCACCGTCCAAAGTTGTAAAACGTATGTAAAATGTAGTATCACATTCTATATATCCTTCTCATTATCATGAATTGCAGGCTTATTTAAAACAAAACATTTAGATGTTTAGCCAACCTGTGAACAATAAGCTCATGGTGAGCTTTTGTTATCGCCTTTTATCCATCATGTGGTGTGCATCTTGAGCATTTGTCCTGCACTGTGAAAACTCGTGCTGCCTCATTTTGTGCCCAATCATTTTGTCTGTATTATATCTGTGCGAAAGTCAAACCTGGGTCATGTGGGGTCACAGAATAGGTGACTTGGTCATATTAAAGAAAAACAATTGTTAGCTCTTCAGAGGCCGCATTTATTGCCCAATCTTCAAACAATTTGATCTGAGCTTTTGTTCGCAATGATATCTTTGCCAAGTTGGAAACAGATCACACGGCACAGTAAAAATAATTCTCGAAATCGGCTGCGCTCTTTTCGTAGGTGTCAGTGCTCTTAGCTAATCGATTAAAAATTTAAAAAAACAACAGTTAAATATATTGGTCATTCTGTGAAGAATAAAATTTCATTTTAATGTAAATATCAATAAAAAAATAATACATTACTGGTTGATTTTTATTCTTCTTATATTTAATTAAAACTAAACAGAAACAATAATTATTAATAAACAGAATAATTTGTGATCAGAAGCCTTAGCCAAAATTTACCAAATTGTAACCATTTGTCAATCAAGCGTGTGTTTCAGTAAAAGTTTGTCTGAAATATTAAAACTCGGCACGGAAAAAGGTTCTATTTTAAAATATCTGCAAGGTGGTGGAGACAGGGAACAGAAAGAAAGGTCATCAAAACGAGAAGCGCAAAGTATTGAGAAAAGTAAACAGGTGCAGAAATCGTAAGGAAAGCAAATAAAATCCATCAGATAATGTAGTTAATTTGTTTGCAGTTTAGTGTCACTATGTTACATAGGTTAAAAAGGTTCTGGTTGATCATAACTATAAATATAGGTATATATTTTTTTAAATGCAGGGCGAGTAAATTAAAGTGAAAGGCGAGTGGATTGTCAGGCCTACTCGCCCTGCAGGGCGAGTGGCTCTGGAAAAATTCTTCAAGGCCAATTAATAACAAGCATGGTTATAATACTTGTCCAAATGATCTTTTTACTGGGTTTTCTGGGATCAAAAATGTCATTACATCAAATAATAAAAATCTTGTGAAAACTGTAAGATTCCACATTTATGGTCATATCTTTTTGAAACGTGTACAGAGCATTTTCCCTTTCATATCTCGGCCTAACTCACAATTGACTTACATGGGTTCAAAAACTGGTTCACCTGGTCAAATTAAAGAAAAAGCTTGTGAACAATTGAAGGCACATTTATTGCCCAATTTTCACTAAACTTTGTCAGTACCAATGATATCTGAGCCTGGTTCAAAACTAGTGTAAAAAAAACAGGTAACCAGGTCAAATTACCTTCAATGCTTGTGAATATTTTAGAGACCACATTTATTGCTTTATTTTCAGAAAACTTTGTGAGAACAAACGTCCACATCATATTTTGGCACCTAGTTCTAATTACAATCTTGTGAACACTAGAAGTCAATTAGTTTGCACAGTCTTCATGATACTTGCTATGTACATTTGTTTAAATGATCACTCTTGGGCGAGTGAGATTTGGTTCCATGAAAATATGACCACTATAAGACCACAAAGAAATCTCCTGTGAAAAAATCTCCAGCCAAGTGCACAGCTGTCAAATGTAAAATAAATGTTTCATTATTCTTTTATTTTGGCCATATTGAAGATGTCGGCATAAAGTATTCGTACTGTCAGTTTGTGCATTTCATGATTTGTGGAAAAAAAACTTCCAGTTTTTTTTTATAACTTTGCTGTATATCGATGGATTTTAAAAGAATTGGGTACAAATGTCAACCATTTTAAGACAATGAGTCCCATGTTACTCAGGTACAATGTATTCTTACTTCAAAAGTGAAGGTTACTCTTTAAGGTCAGTTGTCAATTTGGCTATAAAACACCTTGAAAATTCCTTTCACACCCTTTCTTTGCCATTATAATTATGAGTTTTAAATGTCTTTACACAAATGAAAGCGATCATTAAATTTCTGAAATTTCATAACATGTATGTTCAAGGGGAGCTAATCCATATGTTGATATAAACATTCAGAAAAGTCGCCCTTGGTAAAATTGGGGGTCACATTATGGAAACCAAATATATCTAAAAATAGCGGTAAAACAATGAAAATTATAATTATGTTGACGGACAGACGGACCGACATGAGCAAAACTATATACCCCCTCTTCTTCGAAGGGGGGAATAAAATGTCTGTAAATGTCCACAATCTATGAATATATTTAATTTACCTAAAAACCTAAAACCACTTATTATGCCCCCCTTCGAAGAAGAGGGGGTATATTGCTTTGCACATGTCGGTCTGTCGGTCGGACCGTCCACCAGGTGGTTTCCGGATGATAACTCAAGAACGCTTGGGCCTAGGATCATGAAACTTCATAGGTACATTGATCATGACTCACAGATGACCCCTATTGATTTTGAGGTCACTAGGTCAAAGGTCACGGTGACTCGAAATAGTAAAATGGTTCCCGGATGATAACTCAAGAATGCTTAGGCCTAGGATCATGAAACTTGATAGGTAGATTGATCATGACTAGCAGATGACCCCTATTGATTTTCAGGTGACTAGGTCAAAGGTCAAGGTCACAGTGACCCGAAATACAGGCTTTCTACTGGTCCCTACTTTTCCTACTTTTCCCTACTTTTTTTTCTTAACCCTACTTTTCCCTACTTTTTTTTTCAAATAGCCCTATTATCCCTACTTTTTCATTTTGCAGGTAAAATAAATAAACTGTAAAATGAAGGCTTACATGATTCTTCTTTAGATATTTTGCAGAATTTCCATTCATTATGACTCTTTTGTAATGAGTCCAGTGCAGATGTGTTTGGGGGATCACCTTGTGATGTCCATCCTTGAATGCACCATGGTCCCTTGGCAATTGACCAGTACAGATGTCTTTAGGTAAGATAATATCTTTTTACACTGTGAAAATATATGTATGTTCTATTTAATCATAACATATGTGCTTCTTGAAATAGAGGTGACAGATATGCACGCTTCATCTAGACTTTACACTACCAAGTTTCTTTTTTTCCCAATGATGGAACTAGCTGAGGGAACCTACAAATTCCATGCTGTGTTTTAAACCTTATGGGTTAAATTCGTTATTGCAGATTCTGCTTTCCTTTCTTACAAAATACATTTAAGTTTATATGTAAAGCTTGCTTTCCCTAACTGTCATATTAATCATAAACAATTTTGTATGACCCCACAAAAAGGGAGGGGGTGATTTGCCATTGTTTGTCTCTCTGTCCATCTGGCTGTCCATAGCCCAAAGTTTGTGTCGCTGAAAAGTATAACTGCTAGAGCCATCTTTCTGTGAATAGTTGTCAGCATTTGAACTTGTATACCTGAGTATTTTGATGCAAGTGTATCAGATATCTACAGAGTTATGACCCCTAATTTAGCAAACTATAGGAATGTTTGTGACAGAGCCATTTGTTGGGGCATCTGTGTCCTATGGACACACATCTACTTTAAAATTAGAATTTGATTAACACAGTGGCATTTGTAATTTGATATAAGACACTGGATTGACCAACTGCTTTGACCAGCCTTGATTTGCTTTGTGTCAATACTATGTTGCAGCAGTAACATACTAACAACTTAGATACATACAATGTCAATTTTAATAGCTTAATTACGTTACCTGATATCATATGCTATTTACTCCGATAGGATCGTAATTTATCCGGAATTTTTCGTCCGAGGAATCCCACACTTTTTGAGAAACCCGTCTAGTAGGACAGAGCGGTCACATAGTGCCGTGTAGCCGCACAACCAAAACTGGACATTACCCATAATTCACTCTTATTCCGGATGGCGATATACAAAGGCCGACATTTTGTTATAAACTTAATTGTTGCTTCTGTTTCGCTGGATTCTTTTGTTTAACAGAATAGAGAAGTTTTGTATTGTTTTAAAACATTCTCCGTATATATATCCGTGTATTTCTGTATCGTTTTGTGTATTTGTTTGTTTGTTCAAGGCAAAGTATGCCTCAAACACGTGGCTCATGTGGACACACAAAGGCAGCATGGGACAACCATGGTAGCTGCCTGTCGTTTTCAGGATGTACCCAGGATAACTGCTGCCCTTTCTGTGAGCATTGGTCTGCTGATACCTGGGCCATTAAGCGTCGACCCTTCAAGAGTCGTGGACGCAACAAGAATAGTTCAGATCAAAGTAGGGAAAGTTCCGTGTGTCGGGACTTTTCACCACAGGATCTTGACCATACTACACCAGTAGCTGCCAGGCATCGGTCCCTACCCTGTGACGAAACCGGACAAAATTTGCCCGGTCCGTTCATCGGGAATGACCATTTGAATGACTCGGCATCAGATCAACGTAGGAAAAGTTCCGTGTGTCGGGACTTTTCACCACACGATCTTGACCATATGCCATCAGTAGCTGCCAGGCATCGGTCCCTACCCCGTGACGACACCGGACAAAATTTGCCCGGTCCATTCAGGCTTTTTCCGCCCTATGCCACGGGTCCGAAATTCGGCCCCATTCCCAATGCAAATCTGGTTGTTTTTTTCCCAATTGAAAAAAAAATTCCCAATTCAAAAAAAAAAAAAAAAAAAATTTTTTTTTTTTTTTTTTTTTTTTTACCCTATAAATATATAAGTTGACCTGATCTGGTGTAGAAAATAGAAAGTATTGCATAATTAAATTATCTGTTGCCTTGAATTTGTTTTAAGAACTGTAAAATATGTAAATGATTATTTAAGACTTTCCTTTTTTTCCTCAAAATCCGGCGCTTCCCGCGATTTTTTTCACCTCAAAAAGGCCAAGCCTTTTCCCCAAATTCAGATTAAAAAACCTGCACTAATCACACATGTTCATAATATTTTGTAAAATTTTAATAATAAGTTATCAAAATAGTCGTTATTAACCAGTTAACGGCTTCTTTGAAATATAAGAAACACTGTTTTAAATAATTTACATGCAATATTTTTTCCCAATTGAGCCAATTTTGCGATTAATTTTTTTCCCAAAATGGGGGTTTTCACGACGCGAAATTCCCAAAATTCCAGTGTGGCGTTTTCCCAAAATGGAGCGGAAAAAGCCTGCCATTCATCGGGATTGACCAGTTGACCGGTCCGGAGACTTCACCGGGCACCGGTCACCGGTCAACATTGACCGGTCCGGTCACCGGTCATGCTCTAACCGGTCACTGACCTGTCCGGTCACCGGTCATGCTATGACCGGTCCGGTCAACCGGTCCGGTCACCGGTCATGCTGTGACCGGTCCGGTCACCGGTCATGCTGTGACCGGTCCGGTCACCGGGCACCGTTCATTGACCGGTCCGGTCACCGGTCATGTAATGACCGATCCGGTCACCGGGTTTCGGTCTGTGCCACAGACCGTTCCGGTCACCGTAGATGTTGACACTACCTTGTCAGTACTCCACAAAGGTAGACGCAGCCGCGTTTCTACTCTGAGTCGCAGACGTAAACGTGTAGTGTCTGATGTTTCCGACTACTCCTCCACCTCGGGCTCGTCGTCGTATGACTCATCGTCTACTCCAAATAGCCCTCATCATTACCGGAGGGGACGTCGTTCACGCTCACCGAGTGTTTCTCGGCGTAGATTGCCTCATAAAGAGCGATCACGCCAGCGCTCGGGGAGACGTTCGATCAGGAAACATCATTCCCAGCGCCTCCAAACAGTGTCTCGGCGTTGCAGGGATAAGGGACATAGACATTCCTCTATTAGGCGCTCTCGGACTCCTAGGTCCCCTAGTCGATCCTTCTCTGAGGAATCTATTGACACCCTTCCACGTGTGTCGGCCTCTATGTTGGCCTCAACACACACTTCAGCCGTTCCTACAACCACTGAGCATAACTTGTATTCAAACACTAGTTTGCATACATATCAGGCTCAAGGTACAGGGGTTAATCTAACCACTTCGGCTGCGTTTTCAGCCTCACGGGTCTCTTCCACATTGCATAGAAGTATACCCCGGGCTGCCGCTACACCATCAAATCCCAATACTTTGTGGATCCAACAGTCGCCGGGAATCTTTGTCCCATTTTCGACTGATCCTTTACCAGCGACCTCTGGTATTCAAAGTGAGTCTGCTGACTTGATCTCTGAGAGACCTAACTTACCAGCTATATCTTTGATGGTGCCGAAAAACGATTCTCTCATGATAGAAGCGAATGAATCTATTATTCCTTCTCCTATATCCACCCGTTTCAATCAATCCAATGCTCCCGCATATGGTTCGATTGAGGTGGGTTCGGAGTCTAATGAGGCCGAACTTTATTATTTGGCCTCCATCAATCAGGTATACAAACTTATGTTCAATACCTTAGATGAGGACTTCTGCCCCCGCCCTTCCTTGTCTCTCACAGGATCTGCAGTTACCGTTACAGAACAGGTAGCACGCAGACGAGAGCCCAGCAGGATAAGTAAGGCTACTTCCCGAGTGGATCTACGCCTTCCTATTGGCTCTTCCACAATGGCTGTTTTCCAGTCACTTGAACCAGCCAATAAGCCTTCGCCATCTCCATGGAAAGCCCCTAAGGAGCTGACGGAGCCTAAACAGATGGACAGCGGGAAAAGTTATAAGGCTCCGGTACCAGATCCTGCTACCGGTTTGGACCTTTCCAAACTTCCGGTTCCTGATGCTGACATTAGTAAGCTGTCACTTACAATGCCTTCATCATCTACCCATACATCAGTCCCTCTTTCCCTGTTGGAAAATTGGGAGCTGAGAGAACGCCGCTCCATAGGTCTGGCTAACCAGCTAGATCTCATGGCAGCCACAGCCTTAGACTTGGTTTGGGAGCTCTCTGATTCAATCCCAGAGGAGCTCCGGGCCTTGTTAATACATCTTTCACGTACTATGCAGTGTTTATCTCACAATGCTGCGTCTTCTATGTCTGAGATGTTAAGGCTTCGGAGAGACCTCATCCTCTCTTCCTTGCCCAATAATTTCCTTTTGGAAACAGGCGAAAACTCCCTTCGAACTGCTCCACGAACAGCAGAGTCTCTTTTCGGAGGGAGGATACAGTCGGCACTTACTGCTGATCGTGAAGATCAGATACATGCCTCTTTAGCTAGGAGCAACTCTGGCCAGTGCCCTGTGGTTTTTAAGCGCCCTGCTTCTAAGCCCCCAGGAGCCCCACCGGCCAAGAACGCTAAAAGGGACAGTTTCCCTACTAAGCGTCCGTCTGCTCCACGTCAGCCCACTAATAGGCCTCCTTTTCAGAACAGAACAACTTCCTATCGGAAGCCTTCTGTAAGACAAAAATGGAGTAAGGGCAAACCCAATGCGGACAAGAAGTCATTTAATCCTTCTTCCGGCAAGGGTGGACCTCCTAAAGGTCAGCCCTAGGTCATACCCCTTTCTACCGCCACAACCTCTGATGCCGGAGGTACCAGTCGGGGCCAGACTTATGCACTTCGCAAATCGATGGCTCCAAATAACTTCAGACGCGTGGGTTCATTCTCTTGTCACACAAGGCCTCACTTTTCAATTCAAAAAAAGGCCCCCACTCTCTCGCGTCCCAATAGATCTGGTATCTCCGCATCCACAACTTCCAAACTCCATTCTCGGACTCCTGGAAAAACAGGCGGTAGAAAGGGTTCACGACCATTGTTCTCCAGGATTTTACAGTCGCCTTTTCCTTGTTCAAAAGAAAAGCGGCTCCTGGAGACCAGTCATAGACTTAAAAGTGTTCAACACGTTTCTAGTCAAACCTACTTTCAAGATGGAGACTCCTGCCTTCATTCGGCGCTCCATCAAACCCATGCAATGGGGGGTTTCCTTGGACCTGGAAGATGCATACTTCCATGTTCCTATCCATCCCAACTACCGGAAGTACCTGCGCTTCTCCTTTCGAGGCCAGGTCTACCAGTTTCGGGCGATGCCCTTTGGATTGGCCACAGCTCCACGAGTTTTCACCAAACTCATGGCTGCAGTGAGCGCACACCTCCGATTACACGGGGTTCAACTGCTTCAGTATTTCGACGATTGGCTCTTACACCAGCTCGATCGTCAACTGCTTCTGCTACACCTAGAGTTCTCTTGGAAGGAGCTCCTCTCTTTAGGACTCCTTCTCAATGTAACCAAGTCAGACCTCATTCCCTCTCAGGATTTCATATTCGTGGGAATGAATTTTCTGACCCACATCAATCGGGTCAGGGTCTCACCGCAACGTATATCAGACCAGCTTTTGAAGGTCAGATGGGTGCTGTCCCAATCTCATATCACAGCTCAAGATTTCCTCTCACTCAACGGTATCCTGAGCTCTGTAGCAGACTTCGTGCAGTTGGGACGTCTCTTCCTACGTCCTCTTCAGCACTATCTCTCAGCTCGATGGAAATGGTCTCCAGACAATCTGCTAACACAGATTCCCATCCTTCCGTCCTTAGTCCCCCACCTTCAATGGTGGCTAGACGAGGAGACCCTGTTGGCAGGAGTACCGCTTCTTCCCCCGCAACCGTCTTAACATCTCATAACGGATGCGAGCATGGAAGGTTGGGGCGCTCACCTGGAACCCCGCAGCCTGACATTATCAGGATTGTGGTCTCCTCAGGAGTCTCTCCTGCACATAAACAATCTCGAAATGCGAGCAGTCTTTCTAGCTGTTTCTCAATTCCAATCACATCTTCGGGACTCCTGTGTGATGGTATCGACAGACAACACATCAGTCGTGGCTTACATCCAGAAACAGGGCGGGACACACTCTCACTCCCTGTATCTGGAAACAATGAAATTACTTGTTCTTTGCAAGAGTCTAAACGTCTCTCTCTTGTCCAAACACATACCAGGTCGTCTCAACGCCCTGGCGGACGGTTTGTCTCGCAAACACCAGTTACTTCCATCGGAGTGGACACTTCATCAGGAAGTGGCCAATCAGATATTCATCACATTCGGTTATCCACTGGTCGACCTGTTTGCGACCAGAGACAACCACAGACTTCCTCTGTATGTGAGTCCAGTGTACGAACCAGCAGCGTGGGCGGTAGACGCGCTTTCGTTCGATTGGGATCAACTGGACGCTTACGCTTATCCCCCACCCATTCTAATTCCCCAAATCTTAGGGAAAATCAGGGTGAGCTCTTGCCGGATCCTCCTGATAGCCCCTTGGTGGCCCAGGAGATCCTGGTTCAACGACCTTCTCGGTCTCCTGTGCGAATTTCCCAGGGAACTCCCGCACAGGTCAGATCTCCTATCTCAGAGAGGCAGACTTCACATGGATCCAGACATGTTCCACTTACACGTCTGGCCGTTATCAGGCAATCCCTGCAGAAGAAACGCTTTTCTGTCAGGGCTTCAATGCTTGTGCCTCTGCAAGGAGAAAGTCCACCAGAGCAGTCTATGATGCTCGCTGGAAACTCTTCTCTAATTGGTGTGTTCGAGGGAAAATTGATCCCCTCAATCCCTCTGCTAGACGCATAGCGGATTTTCTAATCTATCTCTTTGATGATAAGAAACTTTCTCTTAGCTCCATCAAAGGATACAGATCTGTGCTTTCGCATACCTTGGCTTTTCGTAAGTCATCACAAGTCTGTGCTGACCCAGCCATTTCGGAACTGATCCGAGCCATGGAACTTAAACGTCCTGTGTCTCGTTCTCTTACGCCCAAATGAAATTTGGCTTGTGTTCTTGGATCGCTTATTAAAGCTCCCTATGAACCCCTTAATCAGGCTTCTTTACAGTTCCTAACCTGGAAGACCGTTTTCCTTCTTACCATGGCTTCATCCAAACGTAGAAGTGAAATTCATGCTCTTTCTATCGAAGAAAGCCATCTTCGTTTTGATTCCTCCGATGGCTCTGTCACCTTGTTGTGTCAGCCAGGATTCCTTGCTAAAAATCAACTCCCCTCTATGGCTTCTAAACCCTTCAAGGTCCCAAGTCTTTCTAGAACTTGTGGTAATGAAGATGAAGATAGAATCCTCTGCCCTGTCAGGTCTTTGAAGTTCTATCTTAGTAGAGTTAAGTCTATTCGAGGTTCTCGTAAGAGACTCTTCATTCCCTTAAAAGGGGGGGGGGGCGATGTGTCTGCGGCTTCTATTTCCCGTTGGGTAGCCTCGACTTTAAAAAGGGCTTACTCTTCTCTTTCTTCAAGGGATTCATCCCTTTTAAGATTAGACCGCATGAATTACGAGCAATGTCGGCTTCGTGGGCATATATTAATCATACCCCACTCTCTGACGTGCTTCAAGCTGCTTTCTGGAGGAATCAGACTACTTTTTCATCTTTTTATCTTCGTTCTCTGGAGTGCCAACAGGACAACTTATATTTGTTGGGCCCCCTTGTGGTTGCACAAACGGTAGTATCTTCTACGGCATAGGTATATTACGCTTATCCGTGAATTAAGTTAATACCGTAATGACCAAGATTAGCTGAGAACCCGAGATATGGGTTCCGCTGTGATGGGGAGATTTTCGCGAACCTTCCCGCCTCAGCTGCAAATTCAGCATATGATATCAGGTAACGTAATTAAGCTATTAAAACAAATTTTTCTAGTAAAATTCATTTTAATTAGTAATTACTTACCTGATATCGGTAAGTCCCACCTCCCACCCCGCTCTTCGTCTAATATTTCATATTTTTTTATTGGAATAAGAGTGGATTATGGGTAATGTCCCGTTTTGGTTGTGCGGCTACACGGCACTATGTGACCGCTCTGTCCTACTAGACGGGTTTCTCAAAAAGTGTGGGATTCCTCGGACGAAAAAATCCGGATAAATTACGATCCTATCGGAGTAAATAGCATATGATATCAGGTAAGTAATTACTAATTAAAATGAATTTTACTAGAAAAATTTGTTTTAGTACTATAACTAGTCAGTTTCACTAGCATAAAAATTACTCGTAACCACTCTTAATAATTGTTGCAGGTGCTTAGTGTACTTGTCAATATTGTTTCAAGTGCTTTAAGTGTGGATGATTTAGGGAACTGATTATTTTGTGATTTTGACAGAAGATCAAGGTTGGTTTCCTTATTAATACAGTATGTTTCTTATTGAGTTAATTAGCGAACAGGTGATCTTGCTCTTAATAGCAAAAATATCAACTTGCAAACAAATAATGTTGACATCAGTTCACTAGCATCTTGTAGCTTGTCTGCCTGTGCATGTTTATTTAGCTAACTGTCATTACAGGTATTAGATGCATAAGTTCTCCTGCATGCTAGACAATGCTAACCAGCTATAATGCCACATGGATAAACCAAATTTAATGCTTCCTGGCTTGGGAAAACTGACTGTTATGGATATCAACTAAATACTTGGTGTGAAAAGGACTCTTCCTCTGACTTTGCTAGTTACTGATTTCTTTGTAAGAAAACTGATTTCTTTGTAAGAAAACTTTACAGTGTGGAAATACTGGTGCAACACAAACACTGAACCACACCCAGGGCCAGAAACACAAAGATGCTATCAAGACAAATGAGATTGAAAGCAAAAAGAGCAAATTAATTGCCAGTTATTCTCAAAAAGAGAAAAGACGTATCTCAGGCAAATAATATGGTTCATGTAGATATTGTAGGCCTATAACTAACTGAGTATATTACTTAAATGTTTGGCGAGTGTATTGAAGGGTGCATATCCTATTCCACCTCATTGTGTTGTAGATTGCTTTTTATGTATATTAAATGCTAAGCTTGTGTTTTTTTGCATACTTTTTGCATAAATGTAACCTTGCAATCAATTATGTTTTCTTACTGCTTATTTTCATGGATACAACACACAATGGTACACGCCAATACCCATTGCTTATGTAGTATCTGTTTAGCTCTAACACTTACTAACATGTATGCTTTGAAACTAATTTTACTTTAACCTTTTATACTCCTTGTATACTAATTTTAATACCTTTGCAAACAGAATAGACTTTAGTCTCTGTTTGTTTATGCAATTATAATAAGAATATAATTCTTCACTATTGCTTGTGGGGAGAACATTCTTTGTTTTAGTACTAGTGCATATTTATAGCGGGTGAAGTTTGGTACATATTCCTGGGCCTAGAACCAGTACTTGGTGTCTTTGGGGGAGATCTAAAGAACGCTCCCACGGTGGGGATCAAACCCGTGACATCCTGGTTGCTAGGCGGACACCATATCCATTATACCACGGCTTTATAAGATTAACAGTGTATGTTTTGAATGCCATGTTCATTATTGTATTCCATTGTGTAAATTGTTAAATGAGAGATAAAAATTTCAGGTGCCTGTATTTCAAGGATGGGCACAACAAGGCATTCTCACAGCATTAGATGGACTAGGATATGTATCAATTTAACTCTAATTTCAGCTAAAAAACTCTAATTTCAGCTAAAAAAAGGTAATAATTTTCTTATTTAGCCCTACTTTTTAACAGTAAAAATCCCTACTTTGCCCTACTTTTTGCTAAAATCTTGCCCTACTTTTGCCCTAGTTTTTTGTGGAGAGCCAGTAGAAAGCCTGGAAATAGTAAAATGGTTTCCGGATGATAACTCAAGAACGCTTAGGCCTAGGATCATGAAACTTGATAGGTAGATTGATCATGACTCGCAGATGACCCCTATTGATTTTCAGGTCACTAGGTCAAAGGTCAAGGTCACGGTGACCCGAAATAGTAAAATAGTTTCCGGATGATAACTCAAGAACGCTTTTGCCTAGGATCATGAAACTTCGTAGGTAGATTGATAATGGCTGGCAGATGACCCCTATTGATTTTCAGGTCACTAGGTCAAAGGTCAAGGTGACCCGAAATAGTAAAATGGTTTCCGGATGATTACTCAAGAACGCTTATGCCTAGGATCATGAAACTTCATAAGTGCATTGATCATGACTCGCAGATGACCCCTATTGATTTTCAGGTCACTAGGTCAAAGGTCAAGGTCACGGTGACCCGAAATGGTAAAATGGTTTCCGGATGATTACTCAAGAACGCTTATGCCTAGGATCATGAAACTCAGTTGACCCCTATTGATTTTCAGGTCACTATATTTTCCCTGTAGACTAGAGCGCCTTGAGGCCTTTGTCCCTGTTTTTTAAAACAAAGCTTTGTTGTTATGTTCGATGATTGCCATTTTACTATAAATTTTCTTATTTTCTCTTATTTTATGGGAATTATTTTATTTTGTATGTCAACTATACAAACTATAGGGGCGAAAATTGTTTTGAGGTGTTAAGATATAAACCCATGATTGTCTTTTATTTGTGTATAAAGATAAGGAAATGTGCTATAATAAAAATATGTATATCATACGACAAATGCAGTGATATAGATTTTTAATATTTATATCAACAAGTACATATATAATTTAAATTAATATAGTATACAACACAGTGTAAATATAACACTCGAGTACACATATGCTAAACGTATATGTATTAATAATTTGAGTGAACCATTCGAACAATAAGATTAATGCAATTGAAAATATCAAAACAAACGGCACCACTTTAATGCTTCATATTTAGAGGTATTGGAATATGATCTGACGATTGATTAATGTCAATTTTTAATTCGTAAATATAGAACTAATGTGACCATATTCACTAAATATTCACTTTTTTATTTTGTTTTGTTTTCAGATTCTGCCAGTGTGACCTCATTGGAATTTCGAGTCTGGGATGTTCAAATCAGTACCGATCTAAGCCAGTGCACAACTCTGCCCTCTATAGAATATATTAAATTAGAGAGTGTCAAATGTTCCTATACGTTGCTATGCAGTCTACTCAGCAGTCTGCTGACACTTGATCATCAGGTGAAGTGTATGCTGAATGACTGTGAAATAACGTCATGCGTAAAGGGTGCAGTCAGCACATTATTTGATATTGGCGAAGTAAAAATAAAAACAGAAAATAAAAAAATAGCAGTGTCCGTACGTGATAACGATGCCAGATTGTGGGATGCCCTAAATGGTCTGTATATCAATAGTCTGAGTCTGGATGATCGTTGGAAAGCTTTTCGAGAAAATCATAAAGAGTCGTTGTCTCAGACTCTTGTATTGCTCTCACATCTGGACAAACTTAGTATTGTAGTGGATTATGACACACCTGATCAGTGGAAGACTCTTCACGGTTTAAATATTAAGAGTCTGATTCTACGTATGAAAGAAGTGAATCATGCAGAGTCGTTGTCTCATTCGCTAGCCTCGCTTAAACAGCTAGAAATGCTTAGTATTGATGTGGGCACTGGCAATCGTGCTCTGTGGGAGGCTCTTCATGGTTTAAATATTAAGAGTCTGATTCTACATATGGATGAAGTGAATCATACAGAGTCGTTGTCTCAGTCGTTAGCCTCCCTTAAACAGCTAGAAATGCTTAGTATTGAAGTGGACTATGGCAATCGTGCTCTGTTGCAGGCTCTTCATGGTTTAGGTATCAAGAGTCTGAGTCTGAGTTGGAACTGGAGTTGTATGTTTCAAGGTTTGTCAGTGAAGAATGCGATGTCTCTGAAGCAGTCGATATTATCGCTCAAACAGCTGGAAACACTTGATGTTAGTGTGGATGAAGACACTCCTGGTTTGTGGGAGGCTCTCCAGGGTCTGAGTATCAAGAGTCTGAGTCTGAGAGGCCAGCTTGAATTTAAGAATGCGACGTCTCTGAAGCAGTCGATATTATCGCTCAAACAGCTGGAAACACTTAATGTTTATGTGTATGAAGACAATCCTGTTCTGTGGGAGGCTCTTCAGGGTCTTAGTATAAAGAGTCTGAGGCTGAGTTTTTTCAGAATAAATTTTGAAGAGAAGTATGCGACGTCTCTGAAACAGTTGCTAGTATCGCTCAAAGAGCTGAATACACTAACTGTTAGTGGTGTGAATGCAGGCAATCCTGGTATGTGGGTGGTTCTCCAGGGTCTGAATATCAAGAGTCTGAGTTTGAATCTGAGTCAGAATCTAGGTTTTGGACTGAAGTATGCTCAGAATCTATGGTTTGGACTGAAGTATGCGACGTCTCTGAAGCAGTCGATATTATCGCTCAAAGAGCTGGACACAATAAGTATTAGTGTGGATTACGACAGTCTTGGTCTGTGGGAGGCTCTCCATAGTCGGAGTATCAAGAGTCTGAGACTGCCAGGTATTGATGGAGGTTTTGAAAGGAAGTATGCGGAGTCTTTGGAACAGTGGCTGTCATCGCTCACAAAGCTAGACACACTTAAAATTGGGAGTCTGAGTATGAGTTTGGGTAGCAAGTAAAGAGATTGTAATCTAAAGTATGCGAGTCTATTAAGAATTCGCTATTACCGCTCACACAGCTGGACACACTTAGTATTATCGCCAAAAGAGAATGCCCTGGCCTGTGTGAGACTCTGAATGGTCTGAACATCAAGAGACTGAGTCTGAGTGGCGAAAAGAGAGGTTTGAGAGTGTATCATGCAGAGTCGTTGTCTCAGTCGCTATCATCACTTACACAGCTTGAGACGCTTACACTACATTTGAATACATACATTGCGCTGCAGGTACCGCGATCATTGAAGTATTTGAATATCTACTCTAAAAAATTGCTTCCCTCGGAATTACGGGACCTTGTGGGCAGACTGGCAGCACGTCCGCATGCAATTGATATTGAGCTAGAAATTGGTTGTGCTTCAAGTATTGATCCCCCAGAACAAATCCTACTCCAGGAATACATTCTAGTTCAACAGGAACTGGTTTCTCGGCCGAATGTTGTATTTAAAAAATTCAGAACATATGAATCTGAATCTAATTCTACCATGCCGGTACATTACCCTGCTCACTGTGACTTAAGCATTAAAGATTATGCATATGACATATTTGCTAAATTAATGGAAAGATTCAAATATAGTCGAATTTCAATTGGACTTCAGATAAATCCAGACTCATTCTTATAAATAAGTGTGTGTTGTTGTTTGACATTTAATTAATATGAAACTAGTGTTATTGAATCGTTATAGTGTTTGTAATACTTTGTAAAAATCGAAACTTATTTAACATTATGCGTTCACTGATGTTGTGTTCATTCTATTCATGCACTTTAGCTATAACATTATGCAAAGTGTGTTGTTGCATTTCCGATAAGTGTTATTTGGCAAGCAAATATAGTGGAAACAACAATGTTTCTATTTTATAACGATCTGAACTTATTTGTATTAAGTCAAATGACACGTATATGATTCTGCTCCACAAATCTTTAAAAGAGATACATTCGCCGGAGTTTTTCTGTAACAAAATGGCCTCTTAAAATGAACAAAATGACGGAAATTTCGCTCCTCAATAGTAAACTATTTGATATGTATGTATTAAAATCAAGATACATAGGCAGCGATTCTTCGTGTCTCACTACTAAACGCAATAAAACGGCATAATCACATTACGTATATATTTTGTGTAAATGTGTTGTTATATGTTTTAATTTAACGCATGTCTTTGTTTTCATGCAATAAACAATTTCAAACACGGTGTTACAATTTAAGTAGTGCCCGTTGAAGCATGAGTATTTAACTGTACACTTTTCATTCCGTTGACTTTACCTATAAAGAGTGCATGGCATCATCGTTTCGATTGTCTTCCTTTCTACAGACTTCAAGACACTTGGATTATTGAAATAGATATAAAGTATTTTTATTTGTGTTTTCTTCACAGTGCGTGTCAAATCCAAAACTTTGAAGAGTCTGGCTGTTTTTGCCTGTTTTGCCATGTCTGTACGTGACATTGTTGGCGTTGATGACACTGCCCACGATGACCTTAGCGTTAAAGCTGATGTTTGTTAAAGATTCTTTGATTGTATGAATGACATAAAAATTAATTGACTTTGTATACGTCCAGACTCAATGTCATAAATGCGTTTACATGTGTATGTTGTTGTTAGGCATCGTATTAGTATAAATCGATTGTTTTTCATGGCCTGAAGTGCATGTGGCACTTTGTAAACATCGAAAATGTGTTGACACTACGTGTCAAAAATATGTTGTTTTTTGTTTCATGCATGAAATTAAGCTAAAGCATTATGCTTTCATACTGTGTTGTTGAATATACCAGTCCAGGGCCCTCAATCCATTTTAGGGGAAGCGGGTCGCTACCCATAGCAGGGGGAATTTTCGCGGCGTTTCCCTTTTTGGGGGATTTTTTAACTTACTCTCTAATTATTACATTTGTACATGTTTGCACTATATTCATTGCTTATTTCATAATTTAGTATGTTTGACAAGATTAAATTAAAATAGAACTGAGATATAGTAATCATGAGACATCTATCTATAAAAAAAAAAAAAATTTTTTTTTTTTTAGGGGGAATTTTTCCCCCAAAAAGGGGGAAAAAGTATACTTTTCAGGGGGGGAATGCGGCCGAATTTCGGCCGTGGATTTGACAGATTGAGGGCCCTGACCACATGTGTTTTTTGACAAAACAATAGAGTAGACAAATAATGTTTCGATTTTAAAATGATCTCGGTCTAATTTGTAGTGACATTCAACGAAATATTTATATTTTTGCTTTACATCCATCTTTAAAAGATACACATTTGCACGAGGTTTGCTGTTCAATAGATGGAATGTTTTAATAAACAAAATCATGTCAATTTAGCTCAGAAATTATAAATAACTTCAGATTCATGAGTTCAAATACACGAAAAAAGATTAGGCGACGTTTCTTTTTGCTACAGAGCAAGTGTCACACTACTAATCGCAATAAGACTATTTATTACATTGAGTTAACGGTTTGTGTACATGGTATTAATGTGTACATAGCTTAATTCAATGCTATCTTTTGTGTTGAGGAATTATATAATTTAAGAGTTTGATACAGTCTTACACATGCGCGTTAAAGTATGCGCAATTAACTGTATATTTATTCCGCAATATACTCATAGCATTTTACTTCATCTATTACTACGGCATTATTTCTCACTTATGATTTCCGTTTTTTTCTTTATAATTAACACAACTTGATTAGTTAATATTTAAGATATTAATGTGTGTATATTTGATTTTTGTGCAAAGGGCGTGTCGTTTTGTTCGTCTGAAATAACTGTACCCTTAACAAATGGTCAATACGATTTACGTTTCAATGAAAATAACAAAACGAAAGTGTTTATTTGTAAAATGCATATAGATTCAACAGTTTAGATGCATTTTCTCACATATGTATATTTTACATATAATTATTATACCCCCCTTCGAAGAAGAAGGGGTATATTGTTTTGCTCATGTTGTTCGGACCGTCGGTCGGTCCGTCCACAAGATGGTTTCCGGATGATAACTCAAGAATGCTTAGGCAAAGGATAATGAAACTTTATATGTAGATTGACCATGTCTGGCAGATGACCCCTATTGATTTTCAGGTCACTAGGTCAAAGGTCACAGTGACTCAAAATATTAAAATGGTTTCCGGATGATACCACAAGAACACTTAGGCCTAGGATCATGAAACTTCAAAGGTACATTAACCATGAATTGCAAATGACCCCTATTGAATTTGAGGTCACCAGGTCAAAGGTCAAGGTCACGGTGGCCCAAAATAGTAAAATGGTTTCCGGATGATAACTCAAGAACGCTTACGCCTAGGATCATGAAACTTCATAAATACGTTGATCATGACTCACAGATGACCCCTATTGATTTTGATGTCACTAGGTCAAATGTCAAGGTCACGGTGACCCGAAATAGTAAAATGGTTTCCGGCTGATAACACAAGAACGCTTACGCCTTGGATCATGAAACTTCATAGGTTTATTGATCAAGACTCGCAGATGACCCCTATTGATTTTCAGGTCACTAGGTCAAAGGTAAAGGTCACGGTGACCCGAAACATCAAAATAGTTTCCGGATTATAATTCAAGAACGCTTATGCCTATGATCGTGAAACTTCATAATTATGTACATTGATCATAATTCGCAGATAATCCCTATTGCTTTTCAGGTGACTAGGTCAAAGATCAAGGTCACGGTGACTCAACTTAGAAAAATGGTTTCCGGGTGATAACTCAACAACGCTTACGCCAAAGATCATGAAACTTCATAGGTACATAGATCATGACTCGCAGATGAACCCTATTGACTTTCAGGTCACTAGGTCAAAGGTCACGGTCACGGTGACTCGGACACAGTAAAATGGTTTCCGGATGATGTCTCAAGAATGGCAGATGACCCCTATTGATTTTCAGGCCACTAGGTCAAAGGTCAAGGTCACAGTGACAGAAAACGTATTCACACCATGGCTGCCACTACAACTGACAGCCCATATTGGGGGCATGCATGTTTTACAAACAGCCCTTGTTTCTAATTAATTACGAGTAATCGGTTGTTTCGGATTGTTTATTGTGTGAGCTTTTTGTTGCTTATATTGTATAATACTAAAGATTATTAAACACCATTCAATAGTTAAACAGTGTTGTTGTTGTCTGTGTAGGCAGTTATAATGTTTCTTAGCTTGATTGCGATGATGTTTTTGTAAACTATCTTTCGATAATGCTTCTACTGATGATGATGATGATGATGATGATGATGACGATGATGATGCCGATGATGATGACGATGATAATTATTATTATAATGATCATGATGATGATTGTGATGATGGAGTGATGATTACAATGATGATGAAAACATTGTTTAAAAAATGTTACTTTGTTAGTCTGTTCAAAAAAATAATTATAATACACTTAGAACTACGCGCATTATAAACTAATAACTTCAACGTCGACAATGCAGATAGAAACTGCATGTTTTATCTCGGCATGGTTTATGAAATCAACGAAGACAATTGCAAATTGCTATGATGAATGCATTATTAATTAGACATATGTTGTGAATAATGTTGTTTTTTACAAGGCTAAACATAGGACGGGTAGGACTTACAGGAAATGATATACGTAAACACACATGCATACAGCTCATTAAATTTGGTATTTTAACAAACTATACAAGTGTCCCCAACAGGTCAAAAACAGTTCACATGTTATACACTATTTATTATTATTCCATTTTTAAATAAATATGTGAACATTTAATCGATACTAAATAATGAATCGCTAAAATTATTACACAGTATATATATATATATATATTATAGAGAGACAGAGAGAACAGAGAGAAAGAAGAGAGAGAGAGAGAGAGAGAGCGAGAGAGAGAGAGAGAGAGAGAGAGAGCGAGGCAAGAGAGAGAGAGAGAGAGAGAAGGAGAGCAGAGAATGAGCGAGAGAAGAGCTAGAGAGAGAGAGAGAGGAGCGAGATATAGAGAGAGAGAGAGAGAGCGAAGAGAGAGCGCCGAGCTAGCTCACTCGAGCGAGAGAGAGAGATGAAAAAACATCCTACAATGTTTTGGAATTTAGGTGATTTCTCATACTATGCTGAACATAAATTAATCAATCGAACCAAGTTTAGCGCATTCTCAATGTGTCATGTAAAATCGAATATGCAATGTTCATCTCCTGCATCTAATGACGACTCGGATACGTCTACTGCATCTTCTGTTACTACTGACCACTCCAATATGTCTTGGGCATCATTTGAAACTACGGAAGTATCTTAAAATTTCTTGGTTATTTGATTCTTCATCAGAAGATAGTGACTCGTCAGCCTACAGCGAGGCTATTTGTCATACTAATAACAGCTCAAATATATTCTTCAAGACTATATGTTCGTGTTCTATATTACATTGAGAAATTATGTAAAACAAGTTGACGTATATACCATGATTAAAGAACAAATTATAGACTCAATATTCTCCTAGGACGACCTAGAGAAGCCGTACAGACTAGTGAATGAGATAATGAAACGTGAACGTTGCTTGGTACGACTTGATGGTGTAGATGAGGGGACTGGACCCGGAGATCATCACAACCTACCGACATTGGTATCAGTTTACAACCAAACTGTGATGTTAATAACAACACGGCCTTGGAAATTGGCTGAAAGTAAAGTTAAGATTTCGGACATAGACGCAGTGTTGCAAATGGAAGGAATAAATGAGCCGTTGGAGCTTAGCAGCATTATTCTTAGCCGCTTAATAGCTAAGGCAGAGCTTTAAATAAACAATCCGCATTTAGGCGTTACATATGGAATCAAAAGCTCGGCAAGTTGATATCATCACCCATTATGCTTTCTGTGATTGTATGTTCATATGCTGATGGAATAGAGTTCAAAGGCACTAAATGTGAAATATACATTCTCTGACTGGAAAGTCTGTTTAAGAAAGCAAACAGTAATACGTGTACATTTAAACAGCCCATCTTTCCGTTCTTCACACCGACTGAATACATAGAGCCGAATTTAGAACTCCTTAATCGTCTTGCTGAAATGGCCTTCCATTTGTTGTTTGTAAATGACAAGGCAAATTCAATAATATTTAGCATTACAGAATTGAATAAATTCAAGATTGATGAAATCAATTGCTTTGCATTCAAATCAGGACTTTTATCGGCGCAACGAACTGCATCTGCACTGCGATCATATTCATCATGTATGTTTATCCAATTGAGCATGCAGGAATCCCTCGCTGCGTATCATATCGCCCGCAATACGAATCGTATTGATGATAGTATTTCTTTCTACCTTAACCGTCACTCGACATATCACAGGTGTTTATATTCCTGTGTGGACTGGATGTATCGTGTGCGGAAAGGCTATCAAGCATGACAGATGAACGCGATGCTTCTAATACTACTACTGGTACATCCCGTTATTCAAGTCACGCAATGTTTAATAGAATCATACTGGCAGGATATAGAGAAGCTAATGCAAACGGACATTCCGACATTTCCCTTAAACACAGTCAATTCTACTTCGATAAGAACAACATCATTGATCTTCATAAGATTTGGAAAAATAATGCAGTTTATACCATTGCGTTGAACGTTGACATGAAAGTCTTTGAACACCGACGAATTTCACCTGCCAATGACGTGTGCGTATCTCATATTGCATTTGACCTTCATTCGTGCATGAAAATGACACATTTAGAGCTAACTGGACATTGCATATTGGTTAAAGGTAAATATAAAATAAGGTACTTTTGTCAAATGTTGTTTCGTTATGCATAAGGCAAAATATAATGCTATATTTGCGTATAGATTGCATTCCGATAAAATGTTTCCTGATTTTACGGAATAAGCGTAATAGACACTTTTTAAGCGGTCCATTGACATTTGATATATCAAACAAAGAGCATGACTTTTACTTCTTGAATACAGTACTAAGTTAACACAATATTTATTTGTAAACATATGTGAACGCGATTAGCCCCACGCACTCGCAGTGATGTGGTTTGCTTTTCGTGTTTAACATGCTGGTACGTTGTGATTGGGAACAATTATCGTTTTGAACCATGAAAATCGCAAAAAATCATATCTCAAGCAACATAACACGATTATTCGAATAGTCGTCAGTAAAATACATAGTACACTATAAATCCTCTTTAAGGGGGAAGGGGATATATTTTTGACCAAATTTCGAGTTCCGAAAGACCGCAAACAGTCAAATCCATTGCATCAAAACAGAAAGTGACACAAGAAAGCCTTTTTGTGTCAGTGTCATAGCATAGGCAATATACATTGAAAATACAACCAAAGACAAGGCTGGCTTCTTCACTTGTGAAACTATGGACCTTGATCTTTCCCCCCACCCACCTCATTTTTAATGATAAATTGAGAAATTTGACCCATTTCATGGCATGCACAGAACATTCAAACAGAATGCAATCCTAGTTTTGGCTACATTACTCATTAATTTCATCCCTGTGCTTTGTTTATTTACCTAGAAAAGTGTCTCCCATACGTTTAGATTTTTCACAATTTACCTTCAAAGTTTTATTCTGTTTCTGCAGCGTGAAATATTGACTTCCGACAAAAGTGAAAACCTCCTTTTTGAAGATTCAAAATTTCCTTGCTAGGGAGCTGAGGCTAGTTTTAATGTTTTTTTCCAAAACTTTGAGACATTCTTTCTACAACCTAACACAAGAAATAAATCTTATAAATACCTAATTGATTTTTAAAGACCATAGGTAACACCTACCCTAAAGATATGTAATTTTCATGGACCCCCCTTTCACTGATATATCCCCTGCCACCTTAAGTTTTTTAATATATGCATAATAAAACAAAAAGCTTTTGTTATATTGAAATATAATGTTAAATGAATTAAATGCAACATTTCTGAACTGTATCCTGTGTTTTGTTTGTATTTTATAGTAATTCCAAAATTTCACACAATTCAAGGAAAACAACCAGAACAGAAATAATCCAAAAAATAGTGTTCCTATTCACAACATTTGACTCTATTTAGTAGAGAAGCACACAAGTTATATGTCAAATGTTTAAAATGATTATTGACACTATCAATCAGTCTTACAGATGTATATTCCCATATGATTACATAATACATGCACCAAATATTGATATTCATTCATTAAAATACCATTCAAAATGAGATCAATCCATAAGAAATCACAGCACAGTTATAAAAACAATCACGCTAGGAAAAACAAAGGTGTACTTTTAAAAAAAAAGGAGTATTTCCAAACTATAAAGTTTCTGCAGGCATGTGCCCTGTGTAGAGAAACAAGTTCAAGATTCTATTCCGTTGAATTCAGACCCTGACCTGGAAAGTGTCGTGCGAGTGGGTGATTCTGTGGCTAACGATGTCTTGAATGCGTGTAATCGTTCTCGGGGTCCACTCGTTCTCCCTTTTTAACTGCGACCACGTCAAACAGTACCTCAGTCTGAAAATCAAAGTGCTACAATTGGAAACAGTGGGCAAATATATCTGACTATGAGAACATCATTGTAAACAAGACACAGCTTGGAAACATTTTCAAGTGCATAGGAAACCTTCATGAGCACATATTTTCCTTTTGTTAATGCTTTGAGGCCCATAACTTAAGTGCTTGATGTTGACACAAAGTTTACTGTGGCATAAATGTGACACATGCATTTTTTATGACATGGCATGTTTATTTTCAAGATAATATAGTGCATGGTGAGCTTTAAGCCTTAGCCTTTTGCCGCGGAAACTACACCGCAGAACACCATAGACGCTTGGAGGGTACGCCCCCTTCCAGATGTGGCATTCACTTATTATTTCGTATTTATTATCAAATAAATGCTTCAATCTTAGTCTTTCTTCATCTGTTAGGTGTCACATGAAGAGATATGTTGCCATAATGACTTCAAATAAGAAGAAAAAAGAATTTATGTTTGCGGCATGTTACAAACCACTATTTTGCATAATTTTCCTATTTTTACCAACTTTTTCTACAAAACTGCAGAATTATCTTGCTTATTTTAGTATTCAAGCTCAGAAAATGTGCAAATGTAGATGCTATTACACAAATATGAGTTTAAACATTGTTTTCCAGTGCGAAACCAGCACACGTGAAATTTTCCCAAAATTAGCAATGGTTTTAACATTATTACCTCCCTTTGTTTTCCAAAATCTCAACCATAGCGGTTAAAAGATATATGCAAAATTATGTTCGATTTGTTACCGCAACACATTTGTGGAATACATGTATCAATTTTCGTATGATATACACACTATTAAAATTTTGCGTTTTGCTATTAAGTTTTTTAATATATGCATAATAAAACAAAAAGCTTTTGTTATATTGAAATATAATGTTTAATGAATTAAATGCAACATTTCTGAACTGTATCCTGTGTTTTGTTTGTATTTTATAGTAATTCCAAAATTTCACACAATTCAATGGAAACAACCAGAACAGAAATAATCCAAAAAATAGTGTTCCTATTCACAACATTTGACTCTTTTAAGTAGAGAAGCACACAAGTTATATGTCAAATGTTTAAAGTGATTATTGACACTATCAATCAGTCTTACAGATGTATATTCCCATATGATTACATAATACATGCACCAAATATTGATATTCATTCATTAAAATACCATTCAAAATGAGATCAATCCATAAGAAATCACAGCACAGTTATAAAAACAATCACGCTAGGAAAAACAAAGGTGTACTTTTTAAAAAAGGAGTATTTCCAAACTATAAAGTTTCTGCAGGCATGTGCCCTGTGTAGAGAAACAAGTTCAAGATTCTATTCCGTTGAATTCAGACACTGACCTGGAAAGTGTCGTGCGAGTGGGTGATACTGTGGCTAACGATGTCTTGAATGCGTGTAATCGTTCTCGGGGTCCACTCGTTCTCCCTTTTTAACTGCGACCACGTCAAACAGTACCACAGTCTGAAAATCAAAGTGCTACAATTGGAAACCGTGGGCAAATATATCTGACTATGAGAACATCATTGTAAACAAGACACAGCTTGGAAACATTTTCAAGTGCATAGGGAACCTTCTTGAGCACATATTTTCCTGTTGTTAATGCTTTGAGGCCCATAACTTAAGTGCTTGATGTTGACACAAAGTTTACTGTGGCATAAATGTGACACATGCATTTTTGATAACATGGCATGTTTATTTTAAAGATAATATAGTGCATGGTGAGCTTTAAGCCTTCGCCTTTTGCCGCGGAAACTACACCGCAGAACACCATAGACGCTTGGAGTGTACGCCCCCTTCCAGATGTGGCATTCACTTATTATTTCGTATTTATTATCAAATAAATGCTTCAATCTTAGTCTTTCTTCATCTGTTAGGTGTCACATGAAGAGATATGTTGCCATAATGACTTCAAATAAGAAGAAAAAAGAATTTATGTTTGCAGCATATTACAAACCACTATTTTGCATACTTTTTCTATTTTTACCAACTTTTTCTACAAAACTGCAGACTTATCTTGCTTATTTTAGTATTCAAGCTCAGAAAATGTGCAAATGTAGATGCTATTACACAAATATGAGTTTATGTTTATGTTTTGTAAATTGCAATAGACGAGTTAATTGTAATTATTTACATTTGGGATTTTCCGCTCATGCGCACTGACTGGTTGGCAAAAACACTGGTTACAGTCACGTTAAACATGTATAAAGGGCTTTTGTTTAGTGAGTTAAACGATACAAAATCCGAAATAAACATTACAACTCTTAAAGCGGGTATATACGATTTTTTTATATGTGTTTAATTGTAATATATTGATAAAATATGTTACAATAACACAAAATAGGCAAGAAAAATTATATATTAAAGCCGAATTTCATAAAATGCAGCAAAAACAAATTAGCGCCCCGAGCCGATTGTGGCGTACATATTTTTCTACAATAACCGAAGCATTCGCCTTTGTATTAGGATTGGAGTTAGTGTTCGTGTGTCGTATGAATAGATATCGTTGCAGGAACTCAAATAAACCGTTAAACTAAGTTTAGATTCACATCGTACATGTATGGTATACATGCTGACTAATTCGGCTGTACAGCCGTTTTCAATTTCAGAATTAAATATCTGGCTTATTTCACATTTTCGACACATGTTCTTCTTAACTTTTATTTTAATTTATATTGAAATATGTATATAATAAGTTTTTTACATATTTTATATAAATTCATAAATATTTGACAAAATCGTATATACCCGCTTTAAACAATATTGCAAATATATCATATTTAGTACCAATAAATGTATATTCATATATATAATTTCCTCTTTATAAAAATACAAATTAGTTATTTGCATCAGAGTAAACGTGGTCGGAAGACTAAATATCGACAATACCACACAACAAAACAATAAATTAGCCGTATTCTTTTTTATGGTAAGACTTTAAAAATTGATATTTCAAAACTTATAAAACATATATTACTTTTAATATAACTATAAACGGTGTGGATATTGCTATTGCTCATCAGCGATCGAAAGTGTATTACAAGAGGCGCATTTAATCAATTATAAAACAAAGCCATAAAAAAACGGAATACATTACAATCGTTAAATGTTGTGGTAATTTTCTTTTCCAAAGAATGAATTTTCGTTTTGTTTCCATTGAATTACAATATTAATACATTTTAATATACAAATGGAAATTAAACCTGCATTTTGTGCAAAATGAACTGTCTTTGCATGTATATTGAAATCTCTTAACAAGTAATAAGAAGTGATACATGTAACAATCTACCATTTTATGATAAATATATATATATTTATTTAATTTATTTTACGCAAATATTGTTTATCCATTGTGATTGCTTGGTTTCATGATGGTGTTACGTGCACTGCAAGAACGTACAATCTTTACACTAAATTGCCGAGTTTACATTTGCCGGTACCCGCTTTAAATACATCAATTGTGTAGCAGTTATATAGAACAATATTTTAAATTTAAAGTCATTAAGCACTGTATTATTATGATTAAACTGGTTAACATATAAATACACATGTTCCTGTTTATCGGTTAAATATCTCCTTTTTTAATATGTTAAATTATTTATTAAAGCAAATGTTACGTATTTTGGCTTTAATTTTTGGCTTGCTCAATATGACTGCTCAATATGCCAAGAGATGACATGGAGGTATCATAAAGTCTGCCACATGTGGTCTATGCAAGAACCCAATTAAAGTATAGGTCCCTATGTTTTTGACACCGTCATGTTTTCTATGTAATTGTCTGGGCAGTCTCCAAACATACCGAGATAATATGCTTGTGACGAACAAGGGTGCAATTAAACACCAGGTTAGAAATGCAAGAAACAAAAGTGTCAAAATTGGTGTGAACAATTAAATAAAGCAATTAGATTTATGAATTTATTTGTTGGGTAACAAGTTACTATATGTTGCGAACAAAAAACGATGTATTTGTTGTTTGTTTTCATCCTTATTTGTGTTCTTTTATTAAATTTAATTTATTCTAAAAGAATTTCCATTTCTGATATTTTGTATCTAAAATGGGCGTGAAAATGCGTTTAATAGAGATTTTTGTGGTAACCACATACCGTGCTCGTAGATAGTGTACGTTCCACTCCAGAGCTCGTTTTTAGTAAAAATAAATAATTACAACAATATAATCGTTCCAAACATGAATTTCCACGCCTGCTTATGTTTTATTCAGACATAAATAGTAAAACTATATTTGATACAGTTCATGATTATCAATAAAAACGATGATTATGTCAACCTTTTCTATATGCGCTTATATGAATTCCACCTCTTTTTGTCAACCAGTGGGCGCAGTCTAAACTTTGCAGGTGCGTGTGACGTCACGCGTTAACTCGTTTATATGATATTTTTTATTTAATAACTATTCTTAACAAACTAGTATCTTCTCTAAATATTATTTCGAAAAAAAACAGCTCGGACGCCATGAAGGATGTTTAAAAAAAATAGTTATATTCCGGAAACTTTCGAGAAGTAACAAGTCAAAAGAAACTTGCACTATAACAAGACATTATTTTCGTTCTAGTAGTAATGACGATCCACAAGGTTTAAACATGCTAGCCACATTTGTTAGAAAAACAGTAATATTCAATTCAGCAAAGTGTTCTTGTGAGCTGAAAAACATTTAGAGGCGGGCAGTTACCCTAAAAGGACTGTAGTGAAAACGTGGTAACGATCGTGAGGTCATGTTTTTTGTTTAATCTTCATGAAACTCTGCCAGAAAATTTCTTCCAATGATATCTCAGCTAATTTGAAATATTTCAGGATCGTTAACACAAATGGCCGCTTTATGGTGGAGCATATTCCTCAAATGGCTGAGGTGAAACTTTATGACCGATCAAGCCGATTTGTTTGTCAAATTTAATTAAATTCGGTCATAGCAAACGTTCTTATTATATCTCAACAGAGTTCGAAATATGTTCCAAAAAGATGAAAAACATGGCCGCCATAGGCCTAGTAATTGTTCTTATATTGCTAAAGTGAAAGCTAATTATCTCTCTAGTAGTCACATTTTAATACAAAGAAGTTAAACTACAGATGCTGTAGCAGTCTTGCATTCTCATTATATAGAAGAAAAAAAGTTAAATGCCCGAAGCGTTCGAGTAGACTCGTCAAAAGGAGCTATTTTAAGTCCAATCTTCATTACGCTTGATCAGAACATTTCAAAAAGTGAGAGCGAAACAGCTCTGAGTGTAAGATGAACAACGCAAGCAAAAGGCCTTATAACAGCAAGTTGTATTGATGTTAGTCTTCTCAGATCGCACGTTTTACGTTTTATTTTGACAAAGAATAATATTGTGTTATTTCGCCCATGGGTTAATTATGTTTTTAACGATGTGACCAACAGTTTGAAAATTGTCATGTTGTCAAACTTTGCATCATGTGGATCCATCGTGATCTCTTACACATGTCTTATATACTTAATAACACAGTTCAAGTTGTAACTACTTTCTTGTTTTTATTGATCATGAATGTGTTGTCAATTGGAAAAATGATATTCTTTATTAAATGACTATTCTTAACAAACTGGTATATGCGCTCAATGTTATTTCGTAAAAACCAGCTCAGAAACAATTATGGATGTTTCAAGAAAAATAATTTTATGCCGGAAACTTTCGAGTAGTTTCCGGTCAAACGGAACTTGCACTAGAACAAAAAATCATTTTTGTACTCGTAGTTATAAAGATCCAACATATTTTAGCTCATTCGTTATCTATAAAGTCAAATTCACTTAATACAAATAAATATATGAACATAAAATATTAAAATGAGCTAGTAAAAAGTTTGCATACACTTGTCTATTACGCTAAAGAACGAAGCATTGTTATTTCAAATGAGCAGATGTGCAACCTTATTGCAATTTGTTGATATGTTCAATGATTGACATTGAATGATAACAATCTTATCTGGTTGCAGTAATTTTGATTCGTATGGAAGTAGGAACTATATACGCTTTACGGGAAATAACCGTTGCGAGGTGTTTGGTAATACAAGTTGTCTGGGTTGTATTTATTTGTGCATGTATAATAGGAAAATGTGTCTAAATGCTTTATTTTCAATAATTGATAGAATATTGCCAATGTTTTTAGTTAACCTTCTACGGCACATTTAGTGTGGATTATAGTTTGAATTTGAAAATACATCTATACCAGCACGCATATAACTAGTAATGTGTTACACACCAAAGTGTAACATAACACTAAGATAAACGTATTGTAAACATGTTTTCATGTTGGAAATAATTTAAGCAAACCAATCGAAAAATAACACTTATAGTATTGAATATTTCTAACCAACCGTGCACAACAATAATACTTCTGATTTAGTTGAACTAAAATATGCTCTGATACTAAAAAATGTTTTTATTATCATTCTTTAATATTGAACCAATCAAAAAATATTTACTATGTATAAGCATCGCTATGAATTGATTTTTATTTCAGATTTCGCAAGCTTGGCTTCCTTGCAATTTCCAATCTGGATTGTTCTAAACATTGCCGATCCAACCCAGCATACATGCCTTCGTCCGGTACTTCCCTTCATAGAACACATTGACTTGGACGTATTTCATGTTCCTCTTCATGGCTACGCAGTCTGCTCAGCGTGATGCTGACACGTAATTCTAGAGTGGTCTTTATACTTAAGGACTGTCACATATGTGATTTTTAGAGGGCGCGGCAGCGAGTCATACACGACTGGATACATATATTTACTCGCACATCCAAACAAAACATTTTCAATTAGACTAGATGATGATACCGGTCTCATGGATATTATGCATGGTCTTGGTATGACGAGTCTGAGTCTGAATGGTTGGGTGAAGAGCGGTTGTAGAGTGAATCATGAAAAGTCGTTCTTACACACGATATCATCGCTCGCAAAGCTTAGAACACTAGATAATGAGATTAATGGCATCATTCCTTGTCTGTATGAGGCTCTCTATGGTCGGAATATCAAGAGTCTGAGTCTGAGGGGTGGAGACAGGGGATGTTTGCATGCAGAGTCGCTGACTAAGTTACTATAATCGCTCAAAAAGCTGGCAACACTTGAAATTGGTGTGAATGAAGACAGTCCTGGTCTGTGGAAGGCTCTCCATGGTCTGAATATCAAGAATCTGAATCTGTTTGGTTGGAAGGGGGAAGGTTTTAGGATAAATCATTCAGAGTCGTTTTCTCAGTAACTGTCATCGCTCGCACAGATGGCAAAGCTTATCATTTGGGTTCATAAAATTAGTCCTCGGGAAGCCCTTTATGGTCTGAATATCGAATATCTATCTCTGATAATATATGATAACAGGGAAGAAGTGCGTGAAGAGTCGTTGTTTCAATCACTATAATCGCCCATAAGGTTGCAACAACTGATAATTAATGTGGATGAAGAAATTCCTGGTTTTTGTGAGGCTTTTTATGGTCGGAATATCAAGAAGCTGGGTGTGTTTGTTAAGTGTAAAGTGAAGTATACAGAGTCGTTGGCTCGGTCAATATCATCGCTCATAAGGCTGGAAACACTTAGTTATTATGTGCATAAAGACAGTTCTGGTTTGTGGGAGGCTGTCCGAGGTTTGAGTATCAAGAGTCTGACTCTGAGTGATTTTTACGGAGGTTTCAGCTTGAATCATTAAGAGTTGTTGTCTCAGCCAATAGTATCGCTCACACAGCTTGAAACGCTCGCTATTAGCGTGAATAAAGACAGTCCTGGTTTGTGGAAGGCTCTCCATGGTTAACATATCAAGAGTCTGATTTTAAGATTTAACGCGACAGTTAAGCATGCAGAGTCGTTGTCTGAGTCGCTTTCAACGCTCACACAGCTGGACAAACTTCATATAAAGATGAAATGTGACAGTCCTGGTCTGTGGGAGGTTGTACATGGTCTGAATATCAAGAGTCTGAGTCTGAATAGCCTCTGGGAAAGTTCTGCAGTTGAAGCGAAGTACGCAGCGTCGTTGTCACTAGAAACACTTAGTATTGATGTGGAGCCTGAGAGTCCTGGTCTGTGGGAGGCTCTTTAAGGTCTGATCATCAAGAGTTTGAGTCTGAGTGGCGTGCGTAAATCTTCCGGTATTAACGTGAAGCATACGGACACGTTTTCTCAGTCGCTATTATCACTCACACAGCTGGAAACATTAACCCTACATGTGCATACATGCATCGCCCTGCATGTACCTCAATCATTGAAGTATTTAAATATCTACTCTGACACAAAACTTCCATAAAAATTGCGCGACCTTGTGGACTCACTGGCTACATATACTCATTCAATTGTGAGTACGCTAGAATTTGGTTGCGCTTCTAGTGTTGATCCCCCAGAACGAATACCACTTCAGGAATACATTCCAGTACAACAGGAACTGGCAGCCCGGAACGATTTTGAAATAAAACGATTCCGAATATATGAATGGCCTGATTCTGTCGGTTTTGCCATGCCTGTACGTGACATTGGCGATGTTGATGAAGCTGATAGCGAAATCCTTAAAGATGATGTTTATAAAAGATTCGCTAAATATATGGATCGTTACAAAATCAATCGAATTTCAATACGCATCATGATTATTCCAGACTCAATATCTTGAATTCATGTACGTTTTTAATGGATAATATATTTATATGATACTGAATTTGTTCATGTCTTGGTAGTTTGTAACAATTAAAACTGTTTAAACATTATACGTTAAATACTTTGTGTTGTTGTTGCTCTATACATGACATTGAGCTATACCATTGTGCCAGCTTAATGTGTTGTTGAATTTCCGACAAAAAATTTTACGCAAAAAAATGGAAGAAACACATTATCTTCCGATTTTAAAACAGACAGATATTACGTTTATGCTTTGTGTAAATATAAGTGTATATGTTTAAATTCAATGGATGCTTTTTGTTTTAATCACTTATGCACATTGGAACATAGTGATACAATTGTATTAGTGCGCTTTTAAGCATGTACACGTTCACACAATTGTTAACGCATTTGACTTGTAGTTTCGGATTACTCAATGGTTGAACGTGTGTTGCTTTTTAATTGATTGTAAAACAGGTATTGTCATTGGTTAAAAAATAAATAAAAAATTAACACTGTTGGCGTTGACTTTGTTATAAACAATAATGACTCTTAGCGTGATTATATTGATGTTTCAATGACAATGATGCTGGAAGATGCTGATGATGTTGCTGTTGTGGTTTCTGCTTCTGCTACCGATGATGATGATGCCGACGACTACGAAAACGGCGTCGACGATGACGACGACGACAACGATAATCATGGTAGTGATAATATAATGATGATAATGATGGTGGTGGTAGTGGTGGTGATGAAGATGATGATGATGCTGATAATGATGAAATGATGATGAGGATAATAGTGATGGTGGTGGTGGTAGTGGTGGTGATGGCGGGGATGGTGATGATGCTGATGATCATGCTGTTGATGATGATGATAATGCTGCTGCTGATGATGATGATAAAAAGATGTTGCTTCTGCTGATGATGATGCTGATAAGGATG
Source organism: Dreissena polymorpha (assembly GCF_020536995.1). NCBI lineage: Eukaryota > Metazoa > Mollusca > Bivalvia > Myida > Dreissenidae > Dreissena > Dreissena polymorpha. The sequence goes on from NC_068363.1 coordinate 21,293,709, forward strand.
AGGATACCGATGATAATGCTGCTGATTATTATGACGATTAACAATTGTTTTATTACAGAAAACCTTTGAGCATTTGTTCATAAAATATGTCAATTCAAAATACACGCGTTTTACTTCAATTAAAAGCAACAAATACATATAAATTGCAGATACTACAATTTTATATTTAAGTTCGCAAGGCGCATGATATCAATGATGAAAATGACACAGTGTTATTGTGAATGTATATATTAGGATGATGTTTGCCGTGAATGATGTGTTTTAAAGATATGAACATTACCCGCTTGGACCTGGTTAGAATACCGAGGGAGAAAGTTCGAAATAAATAAATGTGCCTATAAGGAACATCAAATAATGTAAGTAAATAATAATTCAAACAGCGTAATATGGGATATTGAAAAATACTTGAAAAGTGGTCATTTAAAATTATATCGAAAAAAATGAATATTATTGCTAACATTATTTATTATTATTCTGTATTTAAATAATAACAACATTTGAATTGGCATATTGGTTTCATACATGTGTAGTATTTTATGACACATAGAAATGCATCATTTTACATAATCAACTGTTTATTAATTAATCAACTTGAATTAAAAAAAGTTTTGCTATTTAATCCAATTTAATCTAAAAAAACAAAACAAAATAGATGTGGCAATGTTGTTTTATGAAATTAGCTGTAGCCTTAACTTGTTCAAGACAGTATAATGAACATTTGATATTCCTCATCAATTCAACATTTTTTTCAAATGCAATAAGAAATAAGTAAAACGAAAACATTTTTACTGAGCAGTCGAGATCAAGAAGATAAAATGTGGGTTCATACATAAAGTAGTGTATGTGTACCCATAGTATTTCCTTGCATAAAAGACAAGTAACAATATTTTGCAATTTACACTGTCCTTACAAACATGTTCTGTAGAAATAATATGTTGCTATTAAAGACTTAATTAAATATAATGTAAACAAATTCTGTTTTACATGCAAGGTATCAGAGGGATTGAAATACACGCTTACGACACCTAAGACTGCGTGGAAACTACCTATACCTACATAAAAACAGCGGAAAACCTTCATCCAAGTTAATGTATGTAAGCGGAATCTTTTAATTAACTTACAGTAACTTTGACTATCATCTAATTTTCCCAAAATGCAATCCCAGGCCATGTTTGCACGTAAGCTAGCAATTCATACAATACCTTAAAACAAAATTGGTGTTACTGAGTTAAGTTTGTCTAATGTTAGAAACAGTAACAAAGACTGTAATCAAACTTGCTCCAAATGGAATCCTGGTATGGTATGTACGCTAGGTATCCACTTACACAAATCTTCAGCACATTATCTCAATCCAAACATAAGAAATTGATCAAAGACCATAAACTGTTGCTGCTTATTCTCTTTTGTTAGAAACATAACCATACGCACATGTATTGAATCCATATGTTTGCACAGCGCAGCTCAAAGTCTGTATTTAGCAATAATAAACAAAAGCAAAATACAACTACATTATTGAGAATCATAGTTTGTTTTGTACCTGATGATAAACTATGACATTTCTGCAGTAAAATAACAGCAGTGAAAATAAACAAATTGTTGTTTTTTTCACCGGTGAAAATAACAATTTTTCAGAACTACTTTTTCGATTTAAGATTATCATATCATGATTTACTTCAATTTATATATTGTTGTCGTGATCACGAGTGAATAATTTAAACCGATATTCCATCGATTCAAACAAATTTTCTTTTTATTTTATTCTTGTTACATAAATATAATAATTTAACCGGAGAATTTCGCTGGTATAATGACATAATTTTGTGTATTGAAGTGTATTGAGGCATGTCATGGGAGAAAAGGTTACTTTTTCAGCAAAAAGGAAACAGATGCTAATTATTGTCTTGAAAAAAGGGCATTAAAGAAACATAAAATTTGTTCATGTCAGTGTAAGATCGTTTGTTATTTCACTGGTGTTTCTATGATCACTCGTTACTTAACAAACGGTCTTACACTGACATGAACAAATATTCTCTCTATCTTGAAGTATATCGTATATATTAATAATTACCACCGTAAAAATGCATACTGGAATGTAAATGCACCCAAAAGTCTATACAGATACATCCAGATGCATAATTCCGGCTATTGCTAATATTAATATAATACTTATATTTTATTATTATTCAAAATACACCAATATATACAATACATTTAAACAGAAAAATCGTGTTAGTTTATGAAATATTTTCAAATGTTTTTAAACTTTTCATTTTAATATATAACACATTCCGACAGGGTATATTTATATATTTATTTATTTATTAGTATAGATTTCAATAAGACTTAACGGCATGTCTAAAGATTTAATGCACAGACTCAAATAAATGCTGACAATTATGTATTTAATGTGTTGCTTCATAAACCAAATCATGAATTCTCCGCTCTAAATTTGACTGCATAATATTGAAACTGCTATTTATTTCACAATTCACAAACAAAAAAATAAAGCAATCAATAACTGGAAATAAATCTACAAAAATACTTTTCAAAGTGAAAACCACGAAACGTTATCAAATTTGGATAACATAACACATAATTTAAATTGGATATTCAACATTGTTAAAGGCAAACCAAATGTAAGCAATATTGAAATAAGAATTATTCAAAATATTTATAACTAAAAGGCAAACCCAAAACTTGTAGAAATGCATGTGTAAGACATAAACGACGGTTCATTGGTTCATATGTTGTAAATTTCGCGCTTTACGATAACAAAGCATACACAAAATACAAGAAAACAAAAATGGACTTCACTATTTTCCACATTCGCAAGAACGGTTCACCTAATGTGAAATCAGCAGTACATCAAAACGTAAAATAATATCAACATCTCAAAATTTAACGTACCGTAAAATCAAGAACACATTTGCTAAATAAGTTATAAACATTTAACCCAGCAAATATTTCTGGTATTGAAAACCAACTATTTGTTAGCATTTATTATAATTATTGTTAATTTTGTTACATGATCTTTAACACAAGACCATTCTGAATGAATGTAGTTAATGTCAGTGTGCAGTCAATGTACAATCAGTACGTTTACACAGCGTATTTATTTAGCTCAATTGTCTGAACATGTATACTGTTTATCCATTAGTGCAATATGTTAATAAAAATAATCTTAAATTTGTTATTAAATAAATCTACTACAACAAAGGTTAGGAAGGGAAAATCTAATCAAGAAGCTGTCACAGAGAATCCTTAATATGTGAAACTTTCGCAATGTGCACTCAAGTATTTGGAGATAATAATTCTTCAAAGGATCGATGAAAAAAAGTGTATGCAGAAGAAGGGATTTGTGATATTAAGCTAGTGTATGTCATTTTAAACAAAGGGCAATAACCCGTTTCAATTATACAGAAATCATGAAATCATTACAATATCCCCTCTAGCACTAGGGGATAATTATTCTGATAAAATGTCGCAAATTTCAGACGCAAAATCAAGGACGACTTGAGCAAAAATAATGCATATCTTATTTTTAACAAAGGACAATAACTCCGTAAAGATAAGGCAATTAAGAAACATTGTCAATATGTACTGAAGCAATCGGAGATAAGTATGCTGAAAAAGTTAGATGCAAATCGCATCCATACTTTTTAAGGATTTGCACAAAGATTATATATTACATTTTAAAGAAATGAATATGACTTCTTAAAATGACAATACAATACACTTGATGGCGATTCCCTCGCTTGGGAAACTTCGTTATGTTCCATACGAAAACATATGCGCGCCGATTTATTCCCTTCATTGGCGTCAAATACTAAAATTATTCGTTTGACGCGTCACCTGATAAATGAGATTCCTTTGCTTCAAAGTTTAGTTTGTTTTGCGATATTTTCGGCCGTACCGAGATTGTAAATACGTACTAATGTTTAAAAAAAAATCTTATAACATATTAGAAACACTTGCTTTGTACTTAATATCCTGTTTTGCTTGTATATTCGCTTAAGAATGCTTTACGACTTTATAAAATTACAGTTATTTATATCTACATGTACGAGGTCCTATATATAATGTTTTATTGGGGTTACCTATGTTTATACTCGATAATAATATCCAGTTTTATAATAACAAAAAAGCCTCATAGGTGGATGCACTAAATAAAAATACCATTTTAAAGACAACCCTACTGTTCTATAACATTTAAACGCTTAACGAAACAACACCAATCCATGGAAATGCGATGTTTGTATTTCTTTATTCGATTGAAACGATCAATTTCCTTTTTATTTTTGTTCTGTCTTTGCAATTCATTTTAACACTCCATCGCTCCCTGAAGCAGTTCAACAAAAAAAGCTTTAAATATGTAAGTGTTCGTAATGATAGCATAGATCAAGTATGAAGAGCGTACCATAGCGCTAAATGTATTTTATACAGAGTAAGCCAAATATATTCAAATTATAAGCATGGATAATAATTGTTCGTGACATATATTTATGAAGCCACTTAACAAGTTCGAACCCCACAAACACAATTTGAAATCGCGTTTGATCAACTGCATGTAAAACAGGAAATCGCGTTTCCTGTTACCCCATAACTCAATGATCTTGATGTGTCTAATGTAGTGTTTTGTAAAGCGAAGTCCGATTAAGTTTAAAACTAAATCATCTAATCAGCGTGTATTCATACCCACGCCATCAATAACGGTTCCATGTGGTTTTATTCAGGAAGTGTTGGAGGCATTTACGATGTTCTTTTGTACATTTCTACGCTTGAGTCTGTTGTATGTTTATTTCCGATATTACTGCAGGGGTACAAATAATAACTTCCGCGTTTGTGACAGATTGCAATCTGTCTTTTCGCCAAAAGAAGACATATTTGTTTCGTCCGTCGTTTGTTTCTACAATTCATCCAAATTGGAACAGAAAGGGAGATTTACTTCATTCAAAAGCGCGCACATAAATAGCATCTTGAAATGAATATATTTCAAACTGAATGCATTGTTAACCATTTGAATATACAATTACGGAATTTAAACTTATATTAGTATGTGTTCACATTGTACGAAGCCTTCGTTCATATCCAGGTTATAATTGTATGAAGTTGGTGTTCGTCTCGATCCTCTTGATGTCCTGGCTTATTATTTCATTCAAATTACAATTTGTAACCACACATACACAGTATATTCCATTATCAGGGGAGACGATGTCGAAATAACTTTCCGATATTGTCTGGGTTTATCATAACATTGCTTGGGTAAAGGAGTAACGCGCCGTACAATGACGTCCTTTTCGTAATTTTCATGGCGTCGTATGGTATTTGTCGAAGGTTTTTCTGCCATGTCCTTCGCTTTGTTTAAAATATTAGAAGAGGTTGACAGAGGTTCCTTGTTCTCTTTGTCTAGAAAGTGTTTGAAGCCTTAGCGATATGCGTGTGTTTTATTTCTATGCATAAGAGACTACTGCACTTTTATTTCCGATATAACTTCACTGGTACAAATAATGACTTCCGCGTTTGTGACCGATTGTAATTTTGTTTCCAATGGCAGACCTATTTGTCTGTTCAGTCCCCAAAGGAGGGCATTCTATTATTTAGTAGTAGTTAAAATCCATGGTAAATTTACTTTATTTAAATTTGCTCGCATATTAAGGAACAGGACATGTCTATATTGAAAATTGTAAAAATTGATTGCAAAAGCAATATACTATTAAGATGTGTAGTCGTATTTTCTTGTTTGTACATTGTTAGAAGTTTGCGTCCACATCCAATTTTACAATGCATGATTTGTGTGTTCTTCTTCAATCATCTCGCATACACTATTGCTTGCTTAATTAATACGCCTATGCACACTACGACTTGAGGCATTATAAAATAATATTCATGGCGGACAATGTGAATGTAACTTTCCGAGATTACTGAGATTTATATTAACAGTATTTTAATATAGACGTCACGCGCAGTACAAGGACGTCATTTTGTTAATTTCATGACGTCATGTCGTGTGGTGTTTCTGTCATTGTCTTCCTTTTCCCCAAAAATAGTTAAGATTGAATAAACGTATCTGTTGTTTTTACACGTTTTGTGCAAACGTATCCCATTATGAGTTTATATTATTTAACCGTATGTGAATTTAACGTTGCACATGTACAACCGTGATGTGCGTACAGTATTAAGGAATATGTACTTCTTCGTACCTAGAGGAAACTCGGCAAAAATTATTTTCCACTTTGAGTTAGTTAAACTATTTGGTTCTCTTGATTAATTTGGACATATTTGCATAATGTTAGTCTTTTGTCTGTGAATTGAATACATCGCCAATCACACTTCTACCATCTACACATAATGTTAGTCATTTGTCTGTGAATTGGATACATCGTCAATCACACTTCTACCATCTACACACAATGTTTATCATTTGTCTGTGAATTGAATACATCGTCAATCACACTTCTACCATCTGCAACCGTTACTCACATGGGTTATATTCCGCAAAAGTATGATCTTTATTGTCCGTCTTTGATAACAAGAATGTATTGCAACACCTTTAACTTCCTTATTCAGCATTTAATAAGGAAGCAATTTTCAAAATAATCGAGTATTTTTTCATTTCTGATTTATCTTCCGAAATGCACGGACATAAAGTAACTTTTATGGAGATTATTGGGAAAACAATATCAGCCAAGAACCAGGAAATCTTTAGAATTACATCAAATACTATATAATGTGCTTTTCACGTGTTAATATATAGGACCTATCGTATTTGTATTTAAAAACATATTGGTCTCTTCCCATTTTAATTAAGCGACGATTTAGCGTTTACCGAAATATAAATCGTAGTGTAGATATATTAAGATAAGATAATAGATCACGGCAGGTTAAATTTTACGATCCATATAATGCGGAACATAAACATAAATTAATGCCATAACATTCCATTTTAGAAATTTAAACGTTTGCCTGCCTCTGCTATTTTTGTGGGTAATTAAAATACTAGTATACCTCTTACAAAACTAAACCTTCTAAGTTCGAATGCCAATTATTGAACGATTATTTTGTCATAAAAGTGCAATAATAAACTGGTTTTCTTTGTGACATGGTCGACGTGATAGGACATATATATATGCCATAAGCCAAAGTGCTATTTGATACATTAAAACAGCGAACCAAACGGCCGAAAATAATATATAGTACTGGGTAAGACTCCGTTACACTAAATAGTATCTTGCGACTATCGTATATGGGTGCATAACCTGTCTTGAATAGTATGCGTATTTATTTTCATGTAGTTTTGAAAGGCGTTACCTCGCTGAATTTGATTATAAAGAGATGTTATATCGCGACTGCCTCGGAATAATGGTATAACACGCAAGCTTAATGTGTATTATTAGATATGCACAAGAATTAAACCTAGATTCTGAGAGCAGTAGAGTCCGGAAATATTTCGCATGGATGTCCCGTCCGTTTCAATCGTCTGGCTGGATTGTTCAACATAATACATTTAAATTAAACGTTCTCGGAGTTGTGTGTGTCATGTTAAATGAATTAATACATTTCAATTTGAGATATTATTTAAAATATGCATAATACGTCGTACAGGGTGCAACGCTTAGAACTCAATAATTTGTCGTATGCTATTCACTAAACACATGGTGTTCCTGTGAACAGCCAATAAAATGTAGGTATAATTCTAAATAGATCAATAGATAGGTTGGTATAATTTCTGTTAAAAATACACATACACTTTCAAACCGATTTAAGGGTCAAACGTGAAAGACTTCCATTGAACTCGCGGTAGCGAAACAGTTGCTACATTGCACACGGTGTCAGTCTTAAAAGAATTATGCAATGACGTCACTTTAGAAAGATCATCGCACGGTCCGCTTCGCCGAATGTTGCTTCTCGCGAGCATACGCACGTTATGGAGCTGTGGC